>NC_053025.1:490448323-490751177 GCF_003073215.2 Triticum urartu | reverse complement strand
AGAAGTTGTATGATGATGATTAGTAGGGCTTGTTAGGATTAGTATTACTTTTGACAAACTCGATACTCGCGGTCTTGAGACTTGTAATGTTTTATCTTTGTTCGGTCTTTTGAATTCGGAGACTAATATGATGAATTGTATTCGGAGACTAATCTTCTATTGTATTCGATGAATCTGCTGTTGCTGTGTGCTGCTGTCTATATTCTGTCCAATAATATATTTTGTAATCTGTGCAAAAATCAGAAAAGTAAAAAAATCAAATATTCATACTAATGGCGCATCACCAAACAGTGCGCCATTAGTATGCCAAGTATACTAATGGCGCATCCATCTGCAGTGCGCCATTAGTGTGCCAAAGCACATGGTTAAATATGGCCCCTAGGAGGCATACTAATGGCGCATGGTGTTATATACTAATGGCGCACTGCGTGGTGCGCCATTAGTATACCAGATACTAATGGCGCACCAGTGGTGCGCCATTAGTAATAAATACTAGTTGCGTGATACTAATGGCGCATCAGTGATGCGCCATTAGTAGGCGAAACTGGTGCGTCATTAGTAGGCCTTTTCTTAGTAGTGAGGAGCAGGAACCAGTAACCAGCCAATGGTAAACCGGGTAGAAGCACCTGGAACGGGGGCGCCGGTTCAACCGCGCACAATGGATCCACCTCGTCCGAATATCCCGTCGCAGCACGTGTCAACGCCTCCGGTTCATTATTCCTACCCCTTGGATAGCATAGTCGTCGCCGCTTCACGATTAGCAGCCCTCCCGGTCGAAGGCAAGTCCCCCGTAGCGGTTGAGACGCGACGGGCTAGGGAGCTCCTTCAGATAGCTTTGACTCAGCAACAGGCTTATTCGTATAGTCGCGAGAGGATTCATTCCACTCCCCGCCCAAGCCGGAGTTACAGTAGGCATATTGATGAACCGGCTGTGTCAAGCAGTGCGTAGAACCATAACCCGCCTCGAGGGCATAACCCGGCGGGCGGCGGTGCTAATGCTCAGGACGTGGTGGATCACGGTAGAGCACGTCGAGAAGCCGAGTTAGCAGCGCAGTACGCGGTCCGTCAGCTTACTCCGGTCCGTCCAACTACTTCGGTGGAACCAGGTGTTGCTTTCAGCTCTTTGGGGGTGCCGTGTATCACCCCGGCCTTACGTAACATGCGGCTGCCCAAGGATTTCAAAGGTCCTCATAAGGTGCCAAATTACACTGCCGATTTACCCCCAAATCATGGGTTCAGAGCTATGAGATGGCGATGGAGATGCTGGATGTGGATGATGCGGCATGTGCTAAATACTTCACCATGATGTTGGAAGGAACAGCTCGTACTTGGCTGAAAAGTTTACCAGCTAACTCCATTGGGTCATGGGCCGAGTTAAAGGCTCGGTTTATCCAGAATTTCAAAGATACGTGCAAGCAACCCATGTCAATTGTGGACTTAGCCGCCCGTGTCCAAGAAGAAGGTGAATCAACAACCCATTGGGTGCGCCGGGTCTCAGCGATTCTGCATTCATCGGACCGCATCAATGCTGATACAGCAGTTTTGACATTGGAAGGCAATTGCCGGTTCACGCCTCTGAAGTTGAAGTTAGGGCGGCTCAAGCGTCACTGCGGTGACATGGGGACACTTATGCCAGCTCTGGTTAAGTATGCCAATTCTGATAGTACCAAGGATCCCGAGTCTGACGATGAAAAGCCGGGGAAAGGAAAAAAGAGCAGCAACACCAAAGGGCAACGGCATAACCCGGCGGGCAATGGAAACAATGGTAAGCGCAAGGCGGATAACAGTCTGGATTTTGTGGCTAACACCAACACGCAGCATAACGGTCAGCGTCGTAAGGGTAAACCGCCCCGCGGAGTGGAGGATCAGGTATCAATCTTGAGTACCTGTTAAATCAGCCGTGTCCAAGACATGGACGCGAGAAAGGCCAGCTACGTACCTCTGGAAGGATTGCTTTATTATGAGGGAGTTCAAAAACTCTAATCTTTTCCAAGATGGTCATGGACCGGGCGGCGGTTCGGGACCTGGTTCTCATGGGCTGGGTTATAATGGAGGCAGTTCTGGCTCAGGACTTCAAGGCAATCAAGGCAATCATGGCAACCAAGGTGGTTATAGCCAACAGCACCCTTGGGGGAGTCAACAGCAGCAACAATCGGGTTATCAGAGCAACCCGAAACAGTTGAATAGTGGGCAGTATCATGTCTTCACCACTAGCCTGTGCAGGCGCGATCAGAAGCTTCATAAAAGGGCAGTAAACTCTGTTGAACCGGCAGTGCCCCGTTACTTGCGTTGGTCTGAACAACCCATTTTGTGTAGTCGAGAGGATCATCCACCCCGGGTGGATAATCCGGGTCATCTGGCATTGGTGGTGGCGCCTCAGGTTGGGGGGGTATAAGTTCACCAAGGTGCTCATGGATGGAGGGAGCAGTATCAATATCCTTTATTATGAAATCTTCTGTCGCATGGGGTTGGCAGATAAAAATCTTAAACCGTCGAATACTGTTTTCCATGGTGTGGTGCCTGGTAAATCGGTGTACCCAGTAGGTAAGATAGCTCTGGAGGTTGCTTTTGGAGATGATCATGATTCAAGATCAGAGACATTGAATTTTTAAGTGGTGAAAATCAAGAGCCCTTATCATGCCCTGTTTGGACGGCCGGCTTATGCTAAGTTCATGGCAAGGCCCTGTTATGTTTATCTGCAGCTCAAGATGCTGGGTCATAAGGGGACCATCACGGTACATGGGAGTCATAAGATAGCTTTGGAGTGTGAAGAAGGTGATGCGGCCTATGCTGAGTCGGTTTGTGCGACAGGGGAGTTGAAGTTCTATAAGGACAATGTTGATCCGGTGGATATGACTTTTTTGAAAAAGCCAACTACAGAGCATGACCCGGCTTTGAAGTTCAAATCGACTAATGAGACCAAGCTGGTTGATTTTGTTCCTGGTGATTCATCCAAGCAATTTAGCATCAGCGCTAACCTGGATCCGAAATAGGAAAGCGCGCTCATCGAGTTCATCCGTGAGAACCGGGACATCTTTGCATGTAAACCTTCTGACATGCCAGGTGTACCAAGGGAACTCGCTGAGCACACTCTTAATATCGATCCCAAATTTAAACTCATCAAGCTATTTCTCTGCCGCTTCAATGAAGAACGGCGCAAGGCCATTGGTGAGGAGGTAGCCCGGCTCTTGGTAGCAGGGTTTATTATGGAGGTTTTTCACCCTGAGTGGTTAGCTAACCCGGTGCTAGTACTTAAGAAGAATGGCACTTGGCGTATGTGTGTGGACTACACAGATTTGAACAAGGCTTGTCCAGCTGATCCCTTTTCTCTCCCTCGTATTGATCAAATCATTGATGCTACGGCGGGTTGTGAGCGTTTGAGCTTTCTGGATGCTTATTCTGGTTATCATCAGATCAAAATGGCAGTTAAGGACCAGGAGAAGACAGCTTTTATAACTTCTTTTAGAGCCTTCTGTTATGTATCTATGCCTTTTGGGCTCAAGAGTGCCCAGGCGACCTATCAGCGCTGTGTGCATAATTGTCTTCATAATCAGATTGGGCGCAATGTTCATGCTTACATGGATGATATTGTGGTGAAGTACAGAAAGGAGGAGACATTAATAGATGACTTGAAGGAAAATTTTGATAATCTCTGGGTCTACAAGATGATGCTTAATCCGGCCAAGTGTGTTTTTGGTGTACCGGCAGGCAAACTCTTGGGTTTTCTGGTGTCTAACAGGGGCATTGAAGCTAATCCGGAAAAGATCAAAGCTATTACATCTCTGGCTAAACCGGCGTGTATTAATGATGTTCAGCGTCTGGCGGGTTATATTGCAGCATTGAGCCGGTTTATCAGCCGATTGGGAGAGAAAGCTATCCCTCTATATCAGATGATGAAAAGACAGATAATTTTGTCTGGAGTGATGCTACTAATGCGGCGTTTGAGGACTTGAAGAAACAGTTAGCTGAGCCACCTGTCCTTGTTGCTCCGGTCAATAAAGAGCCATTGTTGTTATATGTGGCAGCCAGTGCCCGGGCTGTCAGTGTGGCCATTGTGGTAGAACATAAAGAGGCTGGCAAGGAGTATCCGGTTCAATGATCGGTTTATTATATCAGTGAGGTACTTATTGAGTCTAAGTAGAGGTACCCACATTGGCAGAAGCTAGTGTATGGATTTTTTATGGCAAGCCGGAAGCTCAAGCAGTATTTTCAGGGTCATCTCATCACTGTGGTCAGTTCTGCCCCTTTGGGAGATATAATCCAAAACAGGGAAGCAACTGGTCGGGTTGCCAAATGGGCCATCGAGCTTGGACCGCACGGGTTAAAATATATGCCTCGCGCGGCAATCAAGTCCCAAGCGCTTGTGGGTTGTAACACCCGGATAATCATGCTACAGTAATCCCACGCTAATCGTGCCATGACACCTCGGTTACTGTTGCTATCCTCGCAATAATTCAAAACCGTTCGAAATTCAAATTCAAATTAATGATAACAATAAAAGTTTTCAAAAGTTAAAACTAAAATGTTCGGTTGGTGCCAAATAATGCTTAGGTAATTATTGTTGAGAAACCACACTTTTATAAAATGTTTAAGTAAACTAAAATGAGTAAAACAGTAGCTAAAACAATTAAATAAATGCCTTTTAAATTTTATAAAATATTAAACTATTTTGTTCAGGGGTAAAACTTTTTAAGACAGTAGTTGGAATTGTAACTCCATTTAGGGTGTGGGCTTTATTTTTGTAAAACTATAAAGTATTAAATAAATAAAAGCAAACAGAAAAGACAAAAAAACAGAAATAAAAAGAAACCCCCCAGGCTAGCTGGGCCTCGGCCCAGCCAGTGGCCTGCCAGGCCGGCCCACTCCCTCCCTTGGCCTATAACCCCGTGGGGGCACCGAACCCTAGCACGATCCCCATTCCCCCCTCGCACTCCTCTCTCTCCCTCCTCTGCCCGATCTGGATCGGGGCGAACCCCCCGATCCCATCGGCCCGACGCCGCCGTCGATCCCCGTCGCCCCGCCGCCGTTCACCATCGCCACCGCCGCCCAGCTCCCTCCTCCTCAACCCTCATTCCCAGCGCCCCCCACGCTCGGCTGGTTCTGGATCGGGGAGGGGCCCAATCCCGCGTCGCCCTGCACCCCCGATTCCGTCGCCCGTTGCCGCGACGACCTCGCGTCCACGTCTTCCTCCCCGAGCCCCCACTGCCCGTGCCCTACTCCTCCCGATGTGAGCCCCGCCTTGCTCCCTCCCTCTCCCTCGCGCGCTCGCGCTCGTCGCCGCGGTCCCCGCCGATCTCGCCCTCGGTTGACGCGCTCCGGCCGCGTCCGCAGCGCGCTCACTGCGCCGGCGACGCCGCTACACCCGCGGCCAACTCCGAGCCCCCCCCCTCTCTCAGCTATGTCCGCGCCCGCACTCCCCTGGAGCGCGCCGGCACCCGCGCCCGCCGGTCACCACGCGCGCACGCGTGCCTCGCCGTTCCCTGCTCGCAACCCCGCTTCCCACGGCCCTACTTGCCGGCCCGCGCGCGCCCGTCGTGGCCGCGTCCGGCCACAGCCCTCCGCCCCGCTTCTGCAGTCCCGTCGCCGCTCGCTGGCCGGACCCCGCTCCGGCCATGGCCTCGCCATGGCCACTGACCTCCCCTGCGCCGGCGCCCTGCCGGGTCCGCTGCCCCTGGGCGTGCGCCTGCTCGGGCAACATCGCCCCACGGCCCCGTTAACCACCACCCGCCCGCCCGCTATGGCCCTTTGGCCCACTTACACGCGGGCCCCAGCGCCCAGAACGTTTTATAAAAAAAATGAATTAATAAAATTAATAATTAATTAGTTAATTAATTAGTGAATTAATTACGTTAATTAATCATGTTTAAGTTAACTAATCTCTAATTAACCTAAACAGTGTATGACAGGTGGGTCCCACTGGACCCACTGGTCAGGTTGACCAAGTCAACCCTGTTGACTGCTGATGTCAGCATGACATCATGCTGATGTCATTAATCTGTTTTTCGAATTAATTTAAATAATTAATTAAATTCCAGAAATTAATAAAATCTTTAGAAAATCATATCTTTTAATCCGTAACTCGGATGAAAAAGTTTTATACATGAAAGTTGCTCAGAACGACGAGACGTATCTGGATACGCGGTATGTTCGTTCGTCACGCGTCCCTAGCACAGTGAACCTGCAACATTTCACCTCCGGTTCATCTGTCCGAAAACGCGAAACACCGGGGATACTTTCCCGGGTGTTATCCCCCTTCACCGGTATCACCTAATACCGCGTTAGGGCACCTCTAACGTCGTTACTTGTCATGTCATGCATCACTATGCATATGCTTGCTTATATATTTATTGTTTCTCCCCCCCCCCTCTTCTCTCGATAGACACCGAGACCGACGCCGCTGCTACCCAGTACGACTACGGAGTTGACGATCCCTCTCTCTTGCCAGAGCAACCAGGCAAGTCCCCCCCCTTGATCACCAGATATCGCCTACTCTTCTCTATACTGCTTGCATTAGAGTAGTGTAGCATGTTACTACTTCCCGTTAATCCTATACTGATGCATAGCCTGTCCTTGCTACTACTGTTATTACCTTTACCTGCAATCCTAATGCTTAGTATAGGATGCTAGTATTTCCATCTGTGGCCCTACATTCTTGTCCGTCTGCCTTGCTATACTATCGGGCCGTGATCACTCGGGAGTTGATCGCGGGTATATACTATATACTTTATACATGATACATGTGGTGATTAAAGACGGGTCGGCTCGTAGGAGCACCCGCGAGTGGATCTTTGAGGCGGAGCGGCAGGGCAGGTTCCGACCACCTAGGAGAGAGGTGGGCCTGGCCCTGGTCGGCGTTCGCGGATACTTAACACGCTTAACGAGATCTGGGTATTTGATCTGAGTTTGGCCATTTGGTCTATACGCACTAACCATCTACGCGGGGGTAGTTATGGGTATCCCGGCGTCGTGGTATCAGCCGAAGCCTTCGTGACGTCAGCGACTGAGTGGCGCGTGCCGGATTGGAACGTAAGCCTGCTCTTGTATTAAGGGGGCTAGTTCTGCTTCCGGCCGTGTTCGCAACGTGCAGGTGTGCTAAGGGCGATGGGCCCAGACCCCTGTGCGCTTAGGTTTAGACCGGCGTGCTGACCTCTCTGTTGGTCTAGGTGGGGCTGTGACGTGTTGATCTTCCGAGGCCGGGCATGACCCAGGAAAGTGTGTCCGGCCAAATGGGATCGAGCGTGTTGGGGTATGTGGTGCACCCCTGCAGGGAAGTTAATCTATTCGAATAGCCGTGATCTTCGGTAACAGGAAGACTTGGAGTTGTACCTTGACCTTATGACAACTAGAACCGGATACTTAATAAAACACACCCTTCCAAGTGCCAGATACAACCGGTGGTCGCTCTCTCACAGGGCGACGAGGGGAGGATCATCGGTTAGGATTATGCTATGCGATGCTACTTGGAGGACTTCAGTCTACTCTCTTCTACATGCTGCAAGACGGAGGCTGCCAGAAGCGTAGTCTTCGAGAGGGCTAGCTATCCCCCCCTTATTCCGGCTTTCTGCAGTTCATTCCACCTATGATAACCTTATTCCATTTGATACCAATGCATACATATGTAGTGTAGCTCCTTGCTTGCGAGTACTTTGGATGAGTACTCACGGTTGCTTTCTCCCTCTTTCCCCCCTATCCCTTCTACCTGGTTGTCGCAACCAGATGTTGGAGCCCAGGATCCAGACGCCACCGTCGACGACGACTCCTACTACACCGGAGGTGCCTACTACTACGTGATGCCCGCTGACGACGACCAGGAGTAGTTTAGGAGGATCCCAGGCAGGAGGCCTGCGCCTCTTTCGATCTGTATCCCAGTTTGTGCTAGCCTTCTTAAGGCAAACTTGTTTAACTTATGTCTGTACTCAGATATTGTTGCTTCCGCTGACTCGTCTATGATCGAGCTCTTGTATTCGAGCCCTCGAGGCCCCTGGCTTGTAATATGATGCTTGTATGACTTATTTTATTTGTAGAGTTGTGTTGTGATATCTTCCCGTGAGTCCTTGATCTTGATCGTACACATTTGCGTGCATGATTAGTGTACGGTCAAATCGGGGGCGTCACATGGGTTTCATCAATGACTGGACAGAATTGCAGGCACCGGAAGAAAAGCCAGATAACACTTATTGGACTATTCATTTTGATGGGTCCAGGCAATTGGAGGGCTCGGGGGCTGGAGTCGTGTTAACTTCCCCACGAGGTGATAAGTTTTGTTATGTTCTCCGTTTAATGTTCCCTTGCACTAACAATGCAGCTGAATATGAGGCCTTACTTCATGGTCTTCGAATGACTAAGGAGATGAATCTAAGCCGGGTTAAGTGCTTTGGTGACTCAGACCTGGTAGCTCAACAAGTATCTGGTACTTGGGATTCCAAGGATCCGCTCATGGCGGCGTATCGACGAGAAGTAGACATTGTGGCTGGCCATTTCAAGGGTTATCAGGTTGACCATGTGGACCGGCGAAAGAACAAAGCGGCGGACGCTTTAAGCCGTTTGGGCTCTCAACATAAACCGGTGCCACCCAATGTTTTCTTGGATGTTTTGCATAACCCGTCGGTCAAGCTACCTACAGAGGAGGATTTGGTTGTTCCTGACCCAGAGGCTCAGTTGGTGGCGGCTCTTCACGTTATCCCAGATTGGACAGTCCCATATTTGGCGTATATGAACCGGGGCGAGTTACCGGAGGATGAAACTTTGGCCAGGCAGATAATCCGGCGATCCAAGTCAATGACCATTGTCAACGGAGAATTGCATCATTGCAGTGTAACAGGGGTGTTTCAGCGTTGCGTATCTCCTGAAGAAGTCTGTGAGATTTTTCATGAGATCCACGAAGGAGATTGTGGTCACCGCGCCGGTTCAAAGTCCCTGGTAGCTAAAGCTTTTCATCACGGCTTCTATTGGCTGACGGCTCATGCTGATGCTGAGGATTTGGTAAAAAGGTGTGATGGTTGTCAGAAGTTTTCATGCCGAGCTCATGTTCCCGCTTAGGAATTGAGGATGATTCCAATCACTTGGACATTTGCAACTTGGAGGTTGGATATGGTTGGGCCCTTTAAGAGGTCCAGGGATAAGAAGACCCACCTTCTGGTGGCGGTTGATAAGTTCACTAAGTGGGTGGAGGCAGAGCCAGTCAGTAAGTGTGATGCAGCCACGGCAGTTCAATTCATCAAGAAGGTGATTTTCCGGTTTGGTTTTCCACACAACATCATAACTGATAATGGTACTAATCTGTCCAAGGGTGCTATGAAAGAATTTTGTCAACGTGAGCACATCCGGCTTGACGTGTCATCAGTGGCTCACCCCCAATCTAATGGTCAAGCGGAGAGAGCCAATCAAGATATCCTGAGAGGCATCAGGCCCCGGCTTATGGTTCCTTTGCAGTGGACGCCGGGTTGTTGGGTGGAGGAGTTACCTTCTGTGTTATGGAGCATCAATACCACACCCAACAGATCTACGGGTTACACACCTTTTTTCATGGTTTACGGAGCAGAGGCGGTTCTCCCTAGTGACATCTGTCATGACTAACCCCGTGTGGCGGCTTATGTTGAAACTGGCAATGAGAAAGCACGTCAGGAAGCACTTAACCTGTTAGATGAGGAGCGTGATATTGCAGCGGCTCATTCGGCGATTTACTAGCAAGATCTGCATCGTTATCACAGTCGTCGGGTTAAAACCAGAACGTTTCAAGAAGGGGATCTGGTGCTCCGGCTCTTCCAGGATCAGACTGATATGCACAAGTTGTCCCCGCCTTGGGAAGGACCCTTTGTGGTGAGCAAGAATCTGCACAACGGGTCATACTACCTTATCGATGTTCGAGAGCACAAAGACTCACGTAAATTGGAGGAGGAGACCCACCGGCCGTGGAATATCGCTCATCTTCGGCCTTATTACACCTGAGCCATAGGCTCCTCTTATGTACATATTCTTGAAAATGTATATATTATGATGATCAATATAATAAAACGGCATCCCTGGTAAAGCAGGGCCTCTGCCTTTCTTCCTTAAAAGTTTTTGGTTACATGGGGGCTTCTGTTTATAAAGCGGAGTCCTGATTACCCATTGATCCAGCTCATAAGCCACATAAAAAAACTTGGGGGCTTGCTACCCAAAGTCAAAAGGAGCCAAAGGGAGTCTGTTGCAAAGCACAACTCAAACATAGGCGTCCATTGAGCACAACTCAAAATATTGCTTGGGGGCTCTTTATTCTACAAGAATTCAGAGTCTATAACCTTGTAATAGGCTATAAAAGCCAGTCTTGGAAGCCAGGTGTATTCACCTAAAACCCCGGGTTATCCTGCCTTTTTAAGTAAGTCACTCCACCCAGGTAATCCTGGTATGACCCGTTGAACGTTTGACAAGTCAATCTTATATAGACCCTGAACTTGTCTTAGTTAAAATGATGATTGGTTAATGTGAGTTCCATCTTATAAGGCTTTGTAAAATGGTTTAACTCAGTGGCCTGGCAGCCCATGAAAAGCCTCTTTTTTGCATACTTTTCTTTTGCAATCTTTCTTTTTGAGATTTATTTTGATGCGGTTTATACTAATCCAGTGTCTATTGACCCAACCTGGCTGTTGACTATAAGTCAGCCGAGCAAACTGAAAATATTGCTGGTGTCTATTGACCCGGCTTCGCTGTCGATTATAAGTCGTCAGCATACACTCAGCTATAATCTGGTGTTCATTGACCCGGTCTGGCTTTCGACTACAAGTCGCCAGTATGATATACGGATAATTCAGTGTTTATTACAACCCGATACGGATTTATTATAAATCGGCACAACATGGAGGAGTTATCAGTACTCAAGGTTTGGGTTCTCACCCTTACTAGATAAGTTGGTAAACCAACGATGTGATTCAATATCACACGTATGATATATTTCATATTTGGTTATTCTTAAGTACAACCTTGGTTATAAACCCGGGTTATATGTTGGGCGTCATGACCCGTCCGACGATAAACTGCCAGGACACTTTTTATATGCAGAAGCAGGTTGAATAAAAGCTGCTAAGGATCATAAGCAGACATAGCATAATCATGACGGATTAACAGTATCATGCAAAGTGAATATGCACGATGGCATAGCAGACCAAGTATTTAAACTAGCCTATTACAAGGTGCTTTGATGCCCAACAGGATCAACAAAGTGTTGCAGTATGCAAAAGGCTAAACCGGCCTCCGGATCATGACTCTTCGCTGGGCTGACTTGACGGCTGTGGATCATCCTGCGTCGGTTCATCCTCCTCCTCTCCACCCAGCGGCTGGAAGTCAATGGTTGTCTAGTCGATTCCAGTTAGGGCCTTGAATACAGCTTTGTCGCTTATAAGTGTGGAGTGTTCAACATCAGGGGCGTAGGTATGCTTACGGATTGGCGGGATAAGATTTTCCACATCATGAGTTGGTGCATTAACCCGTTTGTTGTCGGTGTCATAAACCGACTGGTAATGAGAAAGATCTGTCTCTTCAGCCAATTTGCTCGCTAATGGGCGCATTTCCTTCATCAAAGCTCGGAGGTCATCATTGTCAAAATCTGACTCATCCTCCTTTATGCTCGGATAGCCGCTTCCTACATCAGTCGGGTCAAGATCTGGTATCCATGCTTTAGCCTGGATCAGCGCAGTTAGAGCACCTGCCCTTGCAGCTGATCTTTTTAACTCCTCAAACTGGGCAGGTAGCATTGACAACTTCTCTAATGTTTCCTTGATCAAGGTTGGGGGTGGTTTGTTATGAGAGGAAGTACAAATGATCCGTTGCGCACCGGTATATAATTGTTCTATAAGAGTACAAGCAGCCTTCAATTTCTTCTGCATATCAGAGCCAAGATGGGTAATGCGAGATCCTGCATCATTACGCACATCGGTAAACCGGCAGTTCATAGGATAATACATGTTAACAGCTTATAATAAGGGTACTTACCAAACACGGCAGTAGTAATGGCATTTATTTGCCGCTTCAAACCAGTCAGCTCTTCTACCACCGGTTTAAGGGATGCTTCTGCATCCTCAACCCTCTTTTGCAGTGTGGTTTTCTCTATGTCCCAGTCTGTCCTTAGTAGCCAGTAGCCATGGATAAGGGCAAGTTTTCCTTCAATTTCTCCATGGCTACTAAGGCACTGATCAGCTCCTCTTTGGCTTTGGAAGTTTCTTCTTGTTGGGACTTGATATTTTCTTGAAGGTCAGCGGTTTGAGATTCCTTTTTGCTCAGCTCAGCCTGTAAGAGACATACATGTTATGAGTTGGCAGCATTTTGAAGTCCCAGGCACATAACAAGTTATACACTTGGCACTTGGGGGCTAATGCTTATTGCTTCTTATCAAAATTTTCTTATAAGTCCCAAGATCAATTCAAGTATTATTCTTGGCACTTGGGGGCTAATGTATATTTGCTCCATAATACAGTCCCGATTCATCTTGAAGAGATAAACCGGCCCTTGGGGGCTACACAGGCAAAGTTGAAGTATTACAAAGTCCCGGTTTACATTGATATCATAAACCGGCCCTTGGGGGCTACTAGAGTTGGTATTAGAAATCGGATACAAGAGAGAAACAATTATGCAGAGGTAACAGTATTTACCTCATATCGCTCTTTCATTAGGTTCACTAAACCGGCTTCATAGTCGCGGCTTGTGTACAGGCGGTTTAAAAACCCAGAGTGGATGTCTTGGGCGCTGAGGTGGGCATAGCTTTACTAATCTATTTTCCACTTGCCCTTAGCCATAGCAGAAAATTCTTCCATGGCACTATGTTTTGATAAAGCAATGGGAATACCGGGAGTTGTGTAGCCTAAACCAGTAACAATGACATCATCTGATTGGTCATCAGCCGCTTTGACTGGGCTTGGCGGTTTATCTGCAGTTTTAGCCGGGCTTGGCGGGTCAGTAGCATGGCCTGTGGGATCATCTTCCATCTGTTCAGCAAAGGTTTCATGATGTTGCGTTGGCGGATCATCAAGAATAGCGTCAGCATTTGGCTCAAACTGTTCTGGGATCTTTTCCGGTTCAGTGTCCGGGTTATCATCAGCCGGTTTATTCAATTTGGCCTTTTTGCTGGGCCTAGCTTTGGCTCCGAAATGAATGGAAGTAAAGGTTAGTATATTAACAGGTGCAAGGGATAAAGAGTTAAGTGTAGTATGCTTACCCAGGAACAGTCTTAAGGGGTGGAAGCTGTGTCCCTGTTGATTCGCCAGAGGATGAATGGGAAGTTCCCTGGTAGTTTGAGTCAGATGGATTAAGAGGTTGCCGAAAATAACCAGCCTTGGGGTAAGATGTGTCAGGAATGGATGAAACCACTGGTCGGCGTTTACGAACCGGCGTGTTCGGTAAACCGGATGAAGTGACCACCTGGCCACTATACCGGGTTGTGCGGCGAGCTTCATGCTGTTGTTTCTTCAAAAGTAAGTTTGGATCGAGATAAGCTAGAGGGTGTGAAAATTTTACTTTCCAGTTTGCTTGACGGGTTGTCTGTGTTGGCTGAGGATCTAAACTGGAGGAGAGAATAATTACCTCTACATCATCAGCCTGGCTAGCTTCAGTGTCATCCTGATAATGGTCATTGTCAATGAGGTGTATGAAAAATGAACCAAGAGAATCAAGTTCTACCTCTGATTCCGGGTTGTCAATATCCTTGTCAAGGTTTAGCTCGGTGGACTCAGCTGCTTTCTTCTTGGCAGGCTTTTTGACGACCTTTGTCTTGGGCCGAGGGGTCTTGTCCGGTTTATCCTGAGCTTTCTTCTTCCAAAATGGGTCATCACCCTGTTAAAAGATTGACAAAGGTTATAAGGAAGAGTTAAGAATATCAGGTTCAAACAGGGGTTAGGAAATTCTTACAGCTAGCAGTTTATTTGAAACGCAGAAGGGACTTAGCCCTGTTTTGCTGCAGACAGCCACCGATTCATCCAGCATCTTTTTGACAACTTCAGTGATTTCAGCATCAGTTAACTGAATGTTAGTGTGACATTAAACTGGGGCGATGGCTTAAAGGCAAAATACCCCAAGATATCCAGCAACGAACAAAGTCGATTCATGTTAAACTATTAGCCACAAAGGCTCTGAGCTTAGCAGTCAACCTTTGGGGAAATGGATGTGTATTGGTAAGTCGGTGAGCACGATAACCCGGCAGAGGATTCTCATCATCAGGGGAAGTATCTTTGCGATAGAACCAAGTCTGGTTCCAATCCTTAGGGTGACTATGATGCTTGGCGTGAGGGAAGCTGACGTATTTCCTTTTTTAAATTGAAATGCCGCCAAGTTCAGTATTGGGCCTGTCTACAAATTCAGTACGGCGGTTTGAATAGAAAAAGTCCCTGAACAGTTCAACGGTCGGTTCTTCTTGCAGATAAGCCTCACAAAACACTTGAAAATTACAAATATTGGACATAGAGTTAGGTCCAATATCTTGAGGGTGGATCTGGAAGCTAGGAAGCACATTACAGAATTTTTTTGATCCAGGAGGTTTAAAACCATGGCTCATATGATCAACAAACACAACTATCTCGCCATCCTTGGGTGTAGGAGGATTTTCTGGACCGGGGGCTCTCCAATGGATTTCACTCCGCTTGGGTAAAGCGCCAGTTGCAACACATCTGTTCAGTTCTTCTTCCGTAATCCGGGATGGAACCCAGTTGCAAGCATAAAAAGACTTGGCCATTTCTTTGACAACCTGAAGGAGGGTTTGTGCTGGTTTAAGATTGATGGTTGACAAGCATAAAGCGTTGCAGGTTAAGAGATGGAAAGTGGTAAAGCATTCAAAATTGTTAAACCGGATATTGGTATTGTCAGAAGTGCAATGATAAGTGATTGGTGGTTTAAGAGGGGACTAATGGTACCTGGCGGGTTATCAGTTTCTAAAGTTAAACCGCCTACATTGATATTGAAGGTACAGATCTGAAATAACTAAGTGATGGAGAAACAGGTTTCAAAGGTTGACGTTGTAATTTTGGATCTACCACGGGTCAGAAAACGTAAGTATATTCAGACCTAAATATGGATACCAAAGAAGTGGATAAAGGTTCAGATTGGAGTTTTGCTTAAACAAGATGCACTGATGAAAAAGAAATATTATGGCCATCGCTATACGGGTTGAATATTGAGGCTTGAGTCAAAGAACTACCACGCAGCCACGAACTCCGACGAACACTGATGAAACGCTCAAACCCTAAAGATAGATCTACGGTGGAAGAAAGGGAGGCTTACCGGTGCTAAGGAAATAGCGGAGAGGCACCGTGGTTCTCTGGTGCGTTGAGGGTGATGCAGCGGCCAAGGTCGAAGCAGAGGCGAAGTTCGACGGCGGTGGCGGAGTTCAAAGCACTGGGGCGACACGAGGAAGACGACGAGATGAAGAGGCATGAGGGGAAAAGTGAAAATGACCCTCGGCCCTATTTATAAGGTGATTGGATAAGTGGCAGGCGCGAGAATCGAGGAGGTCGAAGAATGGATATGCAGACATGCGTACGGCTCGATTTTCGGAGATCCATTAAAGGAGATACATTAAAAGATTTGGGTTCTGTGTAAAGTTAATAGCGGATGACGTCACGGCGGGTTATCATGGTCTTGGAAGATGACTTCACGGCGGTTTACAAGATTTTTGTGAAGATACCGAAGAGGGGATTTTTCTACGTGCTGAAGATTGACATGAACAGGTTCAAATCAATCTCGGGCCTAATGTTGGGGATATAACTATTGAGTATAAACCGCCCAGGAGGGGCCGGATTATACTCATAGTGAGTTGTTCCTGACATAGCCCACGAGGACAAGGAGTACGGCGCTTTATGAAGGAGAGCTAACAACAGGGCCCAAGGCCAAAAGGCGGATTATGATCCATAGGAATAAACTGCCATAAGATGTATAACTTGTGTTGTAAGATAAGAAAAGGTAGAAACCGATCCGAACATGCTTATGAGCCGGCTGGGACTGTAAACCGCCGGGCGTCGACCTGTGTATATAAAGGGACAACTCGGTGACGGTTTAGGGACAAGAAACAACAAATCGAGAGCCACGCAAAGCAGATTCGCTCCCTGGTCATCGAAAACCTAGTAATTCCACAACAACTGGATTAGGCTTTTACCTTCACCGCAAGGGGCCGAACCAGTATAAACTCCTTGCGTCCTTCGTCCCGCTTTTAACCCCTTTAAGCTAACCCGTCGCGATGGCTCCATGACTAAGTCCTCACACTAGGACATCTGCCGTGAAAAAACCACGACAATAATGGCGGTGATGGTAGCAAAAGTAATAGTTTTGGTTTTATAGTGATTGTAACAGTAGCAACAGAAAAGTAAATAAGCGAAGAACAATATGTGGAAAGCTCATAGGCAATGGATCAGTGATGGATAATTATGTCGGATGTGATTCCTCATGCAATAGTTATAACATAGGGTGACACAAAACTAGCTCCAGTTCATCAATGTAATGTAGGCATGTATTCCGAATATAGTCATACGTGCTTATGAAAAAGAACTTGCATGACATCTTTTGTCCTACCCTCCCGTGGTAGCGGGGTCCTATTGGAAACTAAGGGATATTAAGGCCTCCTTTTAATAGAGTACCGGACCAAAGCATTAACACTTAGTGAATACATGAACTCCTCAAACTACGGTCATCACCAGTAAGTATCCTGATTATTGTCACTTCGGGGTTAACGGATCATAACACATAATAGGTGACTATAGACTTGCAAGATAGGATCAAGAACTCGCATATATTCATGAAAACATAATACGTTCAGATCTGAAATCATGGCACGCGGGCCCTAGTGACAAGCATTAAGCATAGCAAAGTCATAGCAACATCAATCTCAGAACATAGTGGATACTAGGGATCAAACCCTAACAAAACTAACTCGATTACATGATAAATCTCATCCAACCCATCACCGTCCAGCAAGCCTACGATGGAATTACTCACGCACGGCGGTGAGCATCATGAAATTGGTGATGGAGGAAGGTTGATGATGACGATGGCGACGGATTCCCCTCTCTGGAGCCCTGAACCGACTCCAGATCAGCCCTCCCGAGAGAGATTAGGGCTTGGCGGCGGCTCTGTATCGTAAAACGCGATGAATCCTTCTCTCCTATTTTCTCTCCCTGAACACGAATATATAGAGTTGGAGTTGAGGTCAGAGGAGCACCAGGGGGCCCATGAGGCAGGGGGCGCGCCCAGGGGGTAGGCGTGCCCCCCACCCTCGTGGACAGGGTGTGGGCCCCCTGGCCTTGATTCTTTCGCCAGTATTTTTTATATATTCCAAAAATAATCTCCATTAATTTTCAGGTCATTACGAGAACTTTTATTTCTGCACAAAAATAACACCATGGCAATTTTGCTGAAAACAACGTCAGTCCGGGTTACTTCCATTCAAATCATGCAAGTTAGGGTCCAAAATAAGGGCAAAAGTGTTTGGAAAAGTAGATACGATGGAGACGTATCACGCACCCCCTACCTTGTGGGCCACTCGGTGACTTCCTGTCCTAGCTCTTCATCCTATATATTCACATATATTCCAAAACCCTCAGGGAAGTCCATGAAAATACTTTTCCGCCGCCGCAACTTTCTTTTCCCGTGAGATCCCATCTTGGGGCCTTTTCTGGCATCTTGCCGGGGGGGATTCGATCACGGAGGGCATTAACATCAACTTTATTGCCCTTTCGATGAAGCGTGAGTAGTTTACCTGAGACCTACGGGTCCATAGCTAGTAGCTAGATGGCTTCTTCTCTCTCTTTGATTCTCAATACCATGTTATCCTTGATGTTCTTGGAGGTCTATCCTATGTAATCTTCTTTTGCGGTGTGTTTGTCAAGATCCGATGAATTGTGGATTTATGATCAGCTTATCTATGAATATTATTTGAATCTTCTCTGAATTTTTATATGCATGATTTGATATCTTTGTATTTCTCTTCGAACTATCGGTTTGGTTTGGCCAACTAGATTGGTTTTGCTTGCAATGGGGGAGGTGCTTAGCTTTGGGTTCAATCTTGCGTGATTTCACCCAGTGACAAAGTAGGGGTAGCTAGACACATATTGAATTGTTGCCATCGAGGATAAAAAGATGGGGTTTTCATCATATTGCTTGAGTTTATTCCTATCATGTCATCTTACTTAAGGCGTTATTCCGTTCTTTACGAACTTAATACTCTAGATGCATGCTGGATAGCGGTCGATGTATGGAGTAATAGTAGTAGATGCAGGCAGGAGTCGGTCTACTTGACACGGACGTGATGCCAATATGCATAATCATTGCCTTGGATATCATCATAACTTTGCGCTTTTCTACCAATTACTCGACAGTAATTTGTTCACCCACCGCATTATTTGCCTTCATGAGAGAAGCCTCTAGTGAAACCTATGCCCCCCGGGTCTATTTTCCATCATATTAGTTTCCGATCTACTATGTTGCAATCTTCTATTTTCAGATTTATAAACCAAAAACCAAAAAAATATTTTATCTTTTGTTTAGTTTTATCTATCTCTATCAGATCTCACCTTTGCAAGTGACCGTGAAGGGATTGACAACCCCTTTATCGCGTTGGGTGCAAGTGTTTGATTGTTTGTGTAGGTGCATCTATTGGGGACTTGTGTGTTTCTCCTACTAGATTGATACCTTGGTTCTTAACTGAGGGAAATACTTATCTCTACTATGCTGCATCACCCTTTCCTCTTCAAGGGAAAAACCAACGCAAGCTCAAGAAGTAGCAGTGTGGACCATGCGGCTGCGGTTTAGGCAAAAATCCTATCGCACTGCCAACGAAGCATCACACAACCGAGTGTAATCTGATCGATAAAAAGCATGAAAACACAGAAACAGAAAATCGTTCGAAAAAGAGAAGGGCGGCACAAAGAGTACTTCTTAGCATAAATTGCATAGCTTAAAAAAGTGGGTCTGACCCACGGCTAACGGCACCTCGTGCCTCTTCTGTTTCTCCCCCCTCATAGGTACTAGGGGACGACCTACTACACGAAGATATAAAAAAAGAAGATGACGGCAATGGAGGGAACCAAGGCAGGAGAAGACCTCGGGCGTTCTCGGAGTCACTCTCCTTCTCTTGCTGCATTGCCACCTCCACCATGCCCGCCACCGCATGCTCCGTCCTCCGTTGATCCTCCACGTCGAGGTCCTCTAGCTCAATCTCCACCTGGATGTGTGGGGAAGCATTGTGGATGGAGGCGAGGATACGAGACGCCACCGCTCATGTGTCCCGGTCCACCTCCGCCTGCTGGCGGAAATCCCCAAACCTCGCTGTGAGGTGCTGGAAGAAGAATGAGTGGATCAACTTCCCCTCATCGAAGGTGTTGTACAGAACAAACAACTGGAGTCCGAGGACATCCATGTCCTTGTTCAATCTATGGTACACATCCCGCAATGCCGCCACACTCCCGTAGTGGTGAGGGTTGATACATCTTCAATGTATCTATAATTTTTTTATTGTTTCATGTTATTATATTATCAATCTTGGATGCTTGATTATGCTATTTTATATCAATTTGGGAACTAACCTATTAACTTAGTGTCCAGTGCCAGTTCTTATTTTCTGCATGTTTTTTTGTTTTTCAGAAAATTAATACCAAACAAAGTCCAAACACGATGAAACTTTACGATGATTTTTTCTGGATCAGAAGGCACCCTAGAAGCTTCGGGGGGAGGCCAGAAGAGATAAGAGAGGGCCACAAGCTTGCATGGTGTGCCCCCAGGGGGCGCCACCTGAGCTTGTGGCCTCATGCAGCTTCGTTTGACCTAATTTGAAGCCTATAAATTCACATAAATCCCAAAACCAACAGAGAGCCACCCAAAACAATTTTTCCGTAGCCGCAAGCTTCTGTTCTTCCGAGATCCCATCTAGAGACCTTTTTCGATACTCTACCGGAGGGGGAATCGATCACATAGGGCTTCTATATCAACCTTATTGCCCTTCCGATGATGTGTGAGTAGTTTTCCTTTGCTCCCCTTGCGGCCTTTCACAACTCCGACTAGTTTTGCAACATGGTGCATGTTGTGATGCCCCCTTTGTAGTACAATGAACTCTGGCGACCGCTCAACATGGCCGCCAACCCCCTTTTGCAATAGAAGCTTGTTGTAGAAACTCTAATGACCCACCCCTGCAAAACCTGCCCACGACACGACGACTCCTGCCATAAAATGAAATGGCGACCTACACCACCTTGACAGTCGATAAGCTACTTCCTGGAGGTTGACCATGGATGAGATGCACAGTACATGATGCGAAAGGAGAGGGAGAGAGAGGGAGGAGAGAGAGCGAGAGAGAGAGAGAGAGAGAGAGAGAGAGAGAGACTGTTGGATAAGAATGAAAGGATAGAGCGGTGAGCAAGGCTCACGAGACAGGTATCACGCGTGCGAGGCGACGGGCGTGAGCCTATTTTCAGCACGTTAAGGCTAAGTGTTTGCTATTACCTTTTGGTGAAGCAAATCCGCAGATCTTTAGTTCCAATATTGCAGTGGATCCAGTTTACCTATTTATCGCGTGTTGTGATAGATAAACATGAAACGTGTGCCCAGGGAGCTCATGCAAGCTGGGTGGAATATCCCATTTTAAGCCTCCGTTTTGCACTCGTTTTTGGAAGGTTCAAGGTTCTAGAACCTTACGTGAGCTGACATCTCTTTCCCTTTTCCCAATTTTCTTTCTTTTCATTTTAGAGGTTTCTTTCTTTTAATATTTTCAGTCTTTTTCTTCTCTTTTCTTTTTCACTTATTTGTTTTTCTTTTTCATTTTCTTTTACTTTTTTGCCATTTTTAAATTCATGATAATTTTGTGACATTCAGGAACACTTTTTAGTTCAGAAATATTATAGGAATTCATGAACATTTGTTCAAACTCATGAGCGCTCAATTTTTTTTTCAAATTCGTGGACATTTCTTGAATTTGCGAATATGTCTTAAATTCATGAATATTTGTTGAATTCACTAAAAAAATCAATCCACATACATATTTTGAGTTCCCAATCAATTTACAAAAGACGTGAACTCTTTTAGAATTCTGAAATATTTTCTAAATATATAATTATTTTTTCAAATTATGAACAATTGTTTAATTTGTGAACATTTCTTGAAATTTGCAAACACTTTAAAATAAAAATAAACAATTTCAAATTTGGTTTTTCCAAATTTGTGATTCTTTTATTTCATGAACATCTTTTGAAGTCATAATTTTTTTAAACTCGTGATTTTTAATTCACAATCATTTTTTTGAAACTTATTACATTTTAAATTTCCTAAACATGTTTCGATTTGGGTGCATTTTTTGAAGTACACGAACACTTTTTAAATTCCATGATTTTTTTAATTCTCAAATAAAGGAATTTTCTAATTTCAAAATAATTATAAATTCACTTAATTTTGAAATTCGTGTAAGTTTTTAAATTTGGGATATTTATTAAACTCTAAGCGTTTTTATAGTTCTTTAACATTTTCTGATTTTGTTAACATTTAAAATTCTTAATTATATTCAAACAAATTGGGAAATTTTCGAATTTTATTTAAAATTAATTAAAAATAAAAAGGAATAAGAAACTAAAGAGAAAAAAAGGAAAGAAGCCAACTAGAAAAAGGAAATGAAAAAATTCCTCACGGCCCGTGCCTTGAACAATACATGCCCAGGTTGAGCAGTGGGGGTGAGCGATTTGTTCGCTCGCTTGATGCGAGATATATGCACCTCCCGCCACTGTGCGGCGAAAGATCAGGCCCAGTAACGGATGCTATATATTTTGTTTCTGGTTGTTTGTTCAGTTCATTTCTTCAGTTATCAAATACGTGTGCACTTTGGTTAAAAAAAGGTGTTCATTTTCTTATGTTCGTTTCTTTTTGTTTCGTTACTCATTTCCTTTGTTATTTACATCCAGCAAATTTTTTTTTCAATGCGATACACGTTCTACATGTTTTCTATATTATGGGAACGCTCTTATATTATGGGACATAGGAAGTATTAAAGATTTTCACAAATTCATGTTTTGATCATTTATTCGAACTTGTTAAACAGTTTCACATACATATTCAATATTTTTCAAAATCACGCAATCATGTTTTTAGATCATATTAATTTGGTTTGGAAATGTGACGAACATACTTTTGAACAAGTAAAAATATTTTTTAAAATTTTTAAAAAATCTTGAAATTCCAGAAACATTTTAAAGAAATCATGAATATTTTCATTCTATAAACATTTTATAAAAAATAACAGAAATATTTTGTAATGCTTGAACATTTTTTAAATGTCATAATGTTTTTGAATGTTGCATTTATTTTATTAAATACATCTGAATGTTATTGTTTTTATAAATATTTTCTTAAAGTCAATAACATATTTTTTAAATACATGAGCATTTTAAGTATCTCGAAATAGTTTTATGAGTGATAATAATATTTTTTGAGAGTTGAACATACTCTTTCTACACTACATGGACATTTTGAAAATGTGCGAGGAATGCTTGTAAATTTAACTAAATTTACTTCTTAAATATATGTATTTCAAATATATTTTTTAAATGGGGGGGTATAAAAGTAAAAATAGTCAAAGCTGACGAAGTAACGTCTTGGGCGAACCAACTTTGTGCGTTTAAGGCGAAGGGACGCTAGGTCACGCAGTACGCAAGACAAAAGGGCACTCTTAGTTATTTTTTATTTTTGAGAAATGCGCTCTTAGTTATGGAGAGCCATTTTGGAGGGACGCGATATATTTAAATAGGGACTGATCACGTGGATTGGTAATGGAGCTTCAACCCATACATTTGTTCTTAAACTTATTGATCATAGCACTACTAAATGAGACAGAGTAAAGAATGTTGAGGCTTGCCTACCGATTGATGTGCCAGCCATCCTCGGCATAACGTTGTGTGCTAGGGATATGTATGATAGCTGGGTATGGAATTTTGAAAAAAATGGGAACTTCTCAGTCGGATTGGCCTACGAAATGATGGTGGCAACAAAAGTAAGGAGGGAATTGAAGCTTGGTTAGATGGTTCCTCAGGATCATCGAGCAATGACAGAGACACAACATCATGGAGATTACTACGGAAGACTCCAGTCCCGGGCAAGATACACATGTTTCTCTAAAGAGTAGCGAAAAACTCGCTGCCAACGGAGGATGTGAGAGCACATAGAAAAATGTCTGTCACGAGCTCTTGTGCCTTGTGTAGAGCTGCTGATTCATGGAGGCATTTTCTTCTTGAGTGTATATGGCATGGTGGATTTGGGCACTAGTTGATGGAGAAATGGCGGAACATTTGTGCGAAACAACGAAACCTAGTGCAATGCGATGGTTGTTCTCGATGATCGACACACTCTCGCATGAATCTTTTGGCAAGCTATCGGTGACATTGTGGGTGATTTGGTGGGCAAGGTGTCAGGTTTTCACGAGGAGATCTACCAGACCCCTTCGGTCATTCATCATTTCATAAACATATTTCTAATAGAGCTTGAGATAGTTCCCCAAAAGAAAGCAAGGAAACAAGCTATCATGGTTGTATTCAAGACCGAAGGCACCCCCGTCGGGATACACAAAGATTCATGTAGATGCCGGCCTAGATCGCTCCGGCTTGGGGGGTTCTGCAGCAGCCATATGCAGAAATGTAAAGGGTCTTTTCTTGGGCAATTTGGCCATGATCATCCATGGAGTCAAGGAGGTTGCAGCGCTAGAAGCGATCGCCTGTCGTGAAGCTCTGTATCTTGCTAAGGGTTTGCTACTTCAAGATTTTATTGTTGCCTTCGAATCTGATAAACGACATTGAGAAGGGAATGAACAATACCAATGGACACATTATCAAGGAGATCAAGCACACAGCATTAAACTTCAATTGCAAATTCATTTTTGAAGGCCGAGCAACGAACATAGATGTAGATACACCAGCTAGAATTTTGAATTCTCTGGACGAGGGGTGTCGTGTTTGGTTTCAACCCCATGATCTTTTTTGTATCACACCTCATGTGGTTTTTCATCAATAAAATTTAGCTATTACCCTAAAAAAAGCTAGTTGCTTTCACTTTCAGGTGAGCATGTAGGTCTAGCGTCTACTGATTTTCTGTGGGCTGGCACATGAAACTGATTGTCCGACTCCATAACTTTTCACAACGAATAGTATTTGGCGTCTGCGGCGCCGGTTAACGGTGCAACCATAAGCCGCGCACACACCCCCTCGCTCGACCGATGTTCTGTGCGCCGATCCATTAAGAGGTTTCGCTGGTACTTTATTCGCTGGTTTTGGGAAGCTACAGAAGCTTCGAGGCCGGTTTTGGGAAGCTTCTCAGGTGGTTTTATTTTACTTTTTTGTTTGGTTTTTCACTCTTTGTTCACTTTTTCTTTTATTGGATTTTTTCTTTATTCTTTTTCTTGTTTTCTAGACCGTTTTTATTCGTTTTTCTTTATTTTTCTATCAAAACTAATGAACTTTTTCAAATCCATAAACTTTTTTTTTCAAAATCAGGTGAACTATTTTTGAATTTGTTGACTTTCTTTAAATGTGTGATTTTAGTTCTTCAAAATTTGGTGAACATTTTCTGAATTCGTGAACTTAAATAAAATATGTGTACTTTTTCGGTTTCATGAACTTTTTTCCAAAATCTATGAACATTGTTCGATTTTTGTGATTTTTTAATCAAAACTGACAATTTTCGTTGTTTTCAGCAGAATTGCCATGGTGTTATTTTTGTGCAGAAATAAAAGTTCTCGGAATGACCTGAAAATCAACGGATATTATTTTTGGAATATATAAAAAATACTGGAAGAAGAATCCACGTCAGGGGGCCCACACCCTGTCCACGAGGGTGGGGGGCGCGCCTACCCCCTGGGCACGCCCCCTGCCTTGTGGGCCCCCTGATGCTCCACCGACCTCAACTCCAACTCCATATATTCGTGTTCGGGTAGAAAAAATCAAAGAGAAGGATTCATCGCGTTTTACGATACGGAGCCGCCTCCAAGCCCTAAACTCTCTCGGAAGGGCTGATCTGGAGTCCGTTCGGGGCTCCGGAGAGGGGAATCCGTCGCCACCCTCATCATCAACCTTCCTCCATCACCGATTTCATGATGCTCATCGCCATGTGTGAGTAATTCCATCGTAGGCTTGCTGGACGGTGATGAGTTGGATGAGATTTATCATCTAATCGAGTTAGTTTTGTTAGGGTTTGATCCCTAGTATCCACTATGTTCTGAGATTGATGTTGCTATGACTTTGCTATGCTTAATGCTTGTCACTAGGGCCCGAGTGCCATGATTTTAGATCTGAACCTATTATGTTCTCATGAATATATGTGAGTTCTTGATCCTATCTTGCAAGTTTATAGTCACCTATTATGTGTTATGATCCATTAACCCCGAAGTGACAATAATCGGGACCATTACCGGTGATAACCGTTGTTGGAGAAGTTCATGTATTCACTATGTGTTAATGCTTTGGTCCAGTACTCTATTAAAAGGAGGCCTTAATATTCCTTAGTTTCCAATATGACCCCGCTGCCACGGGAGGGTAGGACAAAAGATGTCATGCAAGTTATTTTCCATAAGCACGTATGACTATATTCGGAATAAATGCCTACATTACATTGAGGCACTGGAGCTAGTTCTGTGTCACCCTATGTTAGAACTATTGCATGATTGATCGCATCCGGCATAATTATCCATCATTGATCCAATGCCTATGAGCTTTTCATATATTGTTCTTCGCTTATTTACTTTTCCATTGCTACTGTTACAATCACTACAAAACCCAAAAATATTACTCTTGCTACCGTTACCCCTATTATCACATTACTTTGCTACTAAACACTTTGTTGCAGATATTAAGTTTCCAGGTGGTGTTGAATTGACAACTCAGCTGCTAATACTTGAGAATATTCTTTGGCTCCCCTTGTGTCGAATCAATAAATTTGGGTTGAATACTCTACCCTCAAAAACTGTTGTGATCCCCTATACTTGTGGGTTATCACTCTTCCGTATTTGTTCTACATCTTTTGTTACTTTACAAAAAAAAGTTGATGAAGTTCATATATTACTGTCGCTGAAAAATCTATAAAAAATAAACTCAGGGGCATTGGTCAAAAACTAGAAGTTCATGAAAGAAACTCGGGGGTGATTAAAGATATCTTAGTAGATATGACAACCCTTGCAAGTTCAAATATAAAAACCCTTGAAGTTCAACAACAACAAAAATCATAGAGATAAAAAAAGCAAAAATGTCATGTTCAAACATTGTACAACATGTCCTAGGGGAAAAATGTGATGTTCTAACAAAAAAACATTAGTCCAAAACATCATGTTGTACAGTTTCTTGTTATGTATTATTTCCTAAAGTTCAACAATATGTATGGACGCAAAAAACTAGTATATGTTGGTTTCAATTCAAAAACTAAAAAACAAAGAAGCCCAAGTAAATTCAAATACTAGAACAAAAGGAAGTCCAACAAAGGAGAAAAAGAACACAAAACATACACGCCATGAAAAGTAAGAAGAAAACAAGAAGTTCAATTGTAAAAGGAAGAACAGTTTAATATTTATTTAAAAAATTGGATTTTCCAGTTAATCAACAATAAGACCAATAAGTTCAATTTGAAATAAGGAAGAAGTTCGATGTTTCTAAAAAAATCCAATCTTCACATTTCTAAAAATACACAAAAGAAGTTCAAATAAAAAGTTAAAATGGTTCGATGTCTATACAAAAATAGTTTTTTTTGTTACTAAAGTGAAATAGAGAGAAGTTCAAATTGACAACAGGCGGAAGTTCACGTACTGCATGGGTGTGTGTTTCGTATGAGAAAATAGGAGTAAAAAGGCGAAGTCCAAAATTTTTGTTGCTAGAAGTACAAGTGCATAGACCGGGCAAATTCAAAAAGTTCCTCTTGTTCAACAAGTTTCCACAATGGAAGCTCAAATTAAAATAACAAAAAAAAGTTTAGAAAATTTAATTAGTAAATGGATTTCCTCGTTTCTAAAAGAAACCTAGAAGTTCAAATTAAACTAATGGGCAAATTGAAAAACCCAAGCTGTTCAAAATTTAATAAAAACACACTTTCCCTCTTCTATAAAAAGACCTAAAAGTTCAACTTTAAATAATTGAGAAGCTCGATATTTATTACATAACTAGCACTTTTCCCGTCGCTAATGAATGACACCAAGAAGTCCAATTTTTTTAAAAATATGAAGCTGTTTGATGATTATAAAAAACTCAGATTTTCCCCAATACTAAGGAATTAAACCAGGAAGTTCAATTTTAAAAAACGGAGTAGTTCAATGTATGTAAAAAACTCAGGTTTTCTCGTTACTAGAGAATAAAACCAAGAAGTTCAATTGGAAAAAGCGGAGCAGTTTGATATTTATTTGAAAAATCGGATTTTTCTAGTTACTAAAGAATAAAACCAATAAGTTCAATTTCAAAAAATGAATAAGTTTGATGTTTCTAAAAAACATTCAATTTTCACATTTCTAAAAAATACACAATGAAGTTCAATAAAAAAGGTAGAGCGGTTCAATGTCTATAAAAAATCAGATATTTTCACGTAACCGAGAGAAATTTAGATTGATAACTGCGAGAAGTTCACGTACTACACGATGTGCGTTTTATATTAAAAAAGAATGAAAAAGCAAAGGCTAAAAGTTTTGTTGCTAGAAGTTCAAGTGCTCGGCCCAAGAAAGTTAAAAAATTCTTGTGAGAGAGTTTGAACAAAAATACGTGACAGAAGTTCAAGGTGAAAACAGCGGGATGTTCAACTACTACACGGGATGCGTTTCAGATAAGAATATAAGAATAGAAAACAAAAAGCTTAAAATGTTTGTTGGAAGAAGTTCACGTGGTCCTTCTAGCATACTTCAAAATTCATGTGCGAGACATCCCTCGTTATTAAAGAATGAAAAACAAGAAGTTCAAAAAAAGAAGTTCAACTTTTAAAAATAGAGCGCTTCAAAATTTCATAAAAAGGATTAAGAAATAAAACCAGGAAGTTCATATTAAAAAGATGGAGAAGTTCGGTGATTATAGAAAACTAAGATTTTCCTTGTTATTAAAGAATGAAAAAATAAATTCAAAAATAAAATAACAAGAAGTTCAACTTTTAAAAATAGAGCGCTTCAAAATTCATAAAAAGGATTAATAAAATCAGATTAAAAATTCATAAAAAACTCAAATATATTCACGTAACGGAGAGAAGTTCAGATTAATAACTGCTAGAAGTTCACGTACTACACGGTGTGTATTTTGTATTAAAAAAAATAAAAAAACAAATGCTAAAAGTTTTGTTGTTATAAGTTCAAGTCCTCCGTCGGAGAAAGTTAAAAAAATTATTGTGAGAGAGGTTTGTACAAAAGGAATCACATTTGTGTAATACTGACGAATGGATGAGAAAATTACAAACGAAAATACGTCATAGAAGTTCAACCTGCAAACAACAGGAAGTTCAACTACTATAGTGAATGAATTTCAAATGAAAAGGTTTTAAAACCACCGCGAGTATGTAAAAATGATCAACACGGGAAAGTTGCGTGTTTACACCATCTTTCCACCGGTATATCACTTGCTCAATTTCGGTCAGTGTTCCGGTGAGTGGATGGAGAGCTACGGGCAAAAAAACACGTGAAAAACAAAGTGAAGTTCAAGTAGACATGTTAAGAAGTTCAAGCTCTTCACGCGGTGCATTTTCGAAGAATCTGTTCCGCGATAAAGGCAGAACAAATGATCCCGCCATTTTCAAAATTACTTGAAAACGGCTAGGAATCAGAGAAAACCATCAACATAAAAAAGTTTCGCATTTTTCGTATCTTTTCAACGGTATATTATTTGCCCCATTCTGATAAAGTTTGTCAAAATTACGGGCAAAATACATTTTTAGCCATTTTAAAAATTGACTTAAAACTGTAAGGAACCGGGAGAAACAATATATACCAAAATGTTTTGCATTCCCTTAAGCTTTCCAACGCCATATCATTTGCTGCATTTGGACGTACGGTTAAAAAATTAGCTCAAAAATACGAACTCGATGGAACTTGTATCGTTTTCTAAATTACTTTTAAACCTTTCATAATTAGAAAAAACTTTCAACATGAGAAAGCAACATATTTTCATAACCTTCCCAACGCCATATCATTTGCCTCAGTTGGATTAGCCGTTTAGAAATGACATCGAAAATACGAACTCGGCTGTTCGGTTTGTGAAATTTCATGATTTTCCAAATTACTCTTTAACCATAAGGACTTAGAGAAAACTTTCAACATATGTAAGGAGCGGTTTTAGAACAGCTTTCCAAGGCCATATTATTTGCCTCATTCTGATAAACGGTTTAGAAATGCTACCGAAAATACGATTCATGTTTTTTGTGTGAAGAAAAAACGGTTTTCAATACTGCTCTTAAACCACTTACATTTTGCCAAAAATTCAACTTGGGTCATGATACTAGTGTCCATACCTCTCCAACGGTATATCGCAAGCCCCATTTGGGCAATGTTGGTGGAAGTTAAACGTAGCACTCGGAGAAGTTCAGGTCAAACAACTCAGTCAGTAAAAATGCAAAAAACGCAATTTCATCACAACCCGACAGAAAAAATCCGCCAACGAGCGAGATTCCTATTTAAAACAGGTATTTAGTTGCTAAAAAATGTTTCTAGATTACACTAGCATCATATAGAACACAACTAACCAGAATAATTCGCGCGGGGAGACACAGTTGCGAAGATAGCTTGAAGGTCGGGTTTGTGCAGAGGGAAGTTCAGGCGCGTTACTCAGGCAGTTAATGTTGTGATCAGAATATTATTATGAGAAAATAGGAGTAAAAAGGCGAAGTCCAAAAATTTTGTTGCTAGAAGTACAAGTGCATAGACCGGGCAAATTCAAAAAGTTCCTCTTGTTCAACAAGTTTCCACAACGGAAGCTCAAATTAAAATAACAAAAAAAATAGAAAATTTAATTAGTAAATGGATTTCCCCGTTTCTAAGAGAAACCTAGAAGTTCAAATTAAATTAACGGGTAAATTGAAAAAAACCAAGCTGTTCAAAAGTTAATAAAAACACACTTTCCCTCTTCTAAAAAAAGCCTAGAAGTTCAATCTAAATAATTGAGCAGCTCAATATTTATTACATAACTAGCACTTTTCCCGTCGCTAACGAATGACAACAAGAAGTCCAAAATTTTAAAAAATATGAAGTTGTTTGATGATTATAAAAAACTCAGATTTTCCCCAATACTAAGGAATTAAACTAAGAAGTTCAATTTTAAAAAACGGAGTAGTTCAATGTATGTAAAAAAACTCAGGTTTTCTCGTTACTAGAGAATAAAACCAAGAAGTTCAATTGGGAAAAGCGGAGCAATTTGATATTTATTTGAAAAATCAGATTTTTCTAGTTACTAAAGAATAAAACCAATAAGTTCAATTTCAAAAAATGAATAAGTTTGATGTTTCTAAAAAACCCTCTAATTTTCACATTTCTAAAAAATACACAATGAAGTTCAACAAAAAGGTAGAGTGGTTCAATGTTTATAAAAAATCAGATATTTTCACGTAACCAAGAGAAATTCAGATTGATAACTGCCAGAAGTTCACGTATGGCCGAGAGGTAAAGATTGATATATAGGACGATGGCATTTGGGCACCGGAAGTGTTTTGGGACGTACCGGGAAGGAATCAGGTCACCGGAAGGGGTTCCGGGCCCCCCCCCCCCCCGGGAAGTTATGGGCCTTATGGGCCAAAGGAGGGGACATACCAGCCCACAAGGGGGCTGGTGCGCCCCCTCCCTTGTTTGGCCAGCCATAGGGAAGGAAAAGGGGGAGGGCTAGCCCCTCCTGCCTTTCCCTCTCATGGGAGAAAGGAAGGGGGCACCACCCTCCCCTGCCTTTTCCCGCACTCCAAATAAGGAAAGGGGCGCGGCTTGGGAGGGACCCCAAGTAGGATTCCGCCTACTAAGGCGCCTCCTTTGGCTGCTCCTCCCTCCCAAAGGAGGATCCCGTGATCAGAATAAGATTCTGATCACAACATGAACTGCCTGAGTAACGCGCGTGAACTTCCCTCTGCACGAACCCGACCTTCGGGCTATCTTCGCAACCGTGTCTTCCCGCGCGAATTATTCTGGTTAGTTGTGTTCTATATGATGCTAGTGTAATCTAGAAACATTTTTAGCAACTAAATACATGTTTTAAATAGGAATCTCGCTCGTTAGCGGATTTTGCTCTCGGGTTGTGATGAAATTGCGTTTTTTGCATTTTTACTGACTGAGTTGTTCGACCTGAACTTCTCCGAGTGCTACGTTGAACTTCCGCCAACATTGCTCAAATGGGGCTTGCGATATACCGTTGGAGAGCTATGGACACCAGTATCATGACCCAAGTTGAATTTTTGGCAAAATGTAAGCGGTTTAAGAGCAGTATTGAAAACCGTTTTTTCTTCATATAAAAAACGTGAATCGTATTTTCGATCGCATTTCTAAACCGTTTATCGGAATGAGGTAAATAATATGGCATTGGAAAGCTGCTGTAAAAACACTCCTTCCACATGTTGAAAGTTTTCTCTAATTCCTTATGGTTAAAGAGTAATTTGGAAAATCATGAAATTTCACAAACCGAACAGCCAAGTTCGAATTTTCGATGTCATTTCTAGATTGCTAATCCAACAGAGGCAAATGATATGGCGTTGGAAAGTTTATGAAAATACACTACTTTCACATGTTGAAAATTTTGAAGCGCTCTATTTTTAAAAGTTGAACTTCTTTTTTTTGAACTTCTTGTTTTCCATTCTTTAATAACGAGGGATGCCTCGCACATGAATTTTGAACTATGCTAGGAGGACCACGTGAACATCTTCCAACAAACCTTTTAAGCTTTTTGTTTTCTATTCTTATATTCTTATCTGAAATGCATTCCATGTAGTAGTTGAACTTCCCCTTGTTTTCACCTTGAACTTCTGTCACGTATTTTTGCTCAACCTCTCTCACAAGAATTTTTTTAACTTTCTTGGGCCGAGCACTAGAACTTCTAGCAACAAAACTTTTAGCCTTTGCTTTTTCATTATTTTTTTAATAAAAAATGCACACCGTGTTTCGAGACTCCTCGTCATGTTCGTGATCTCATCTGGCACTCCGAACAACATTCGTTCACCAAAACATATAACTCATATAACACTATATCGTCAACGAACGTTAAGTGTGCGGACCCTATGGGTGCGAGGACTATGTAGACATGACCGAGACACCTCTCTGGTCAATAACCAATAGCGAAACCTGGATGCCCATCTTGGCTCCAACATATTCTACGAAGATCTTTATCGGTCGAACCATTATGACAACATACGTAATTCCCTTTGTCCATCGGTATGTTACTTGCCCGAGATTCGATTGTTGGTATCTTCATACCTAGTTCAATCTCCTTACCGGCAAGTCTCTTTACTCGTTCCGTAATACATCAACTTGTGACTAACTCCTTAGTCATTTGCTTGCAAGCTTATGATGTGTATTACTGAGAGGGCCCAGAGATACCTCTCCGATACTCAGGGTGACAAATCCTAATCTCGATCTATGCCAACTCAAAAAACACCTTCGGAGATACCTGTAGAGCATCTTTATGATCACCCAGTTACGTTGTGACGTTTGATAGCACACAAGGTATTCCTCCGGTATCCAGGGGTTGCATAATCTCATAGTCGAAGGAATATGTATTTGACATGAAGAAAGCAATAGCAATAAACTGAATGATCATTATGCTAAGCTAACGGATGGGTCTTGTCCATCACATCATTCTTCTAATGATGTGATCCTGTTATAAAATGACAACACATGTCTTTGGTTAGGAAACCTTAACCATCTTTGATCAACAAGCTAGTCTAGTAGAGGCTTACTAGGGACACGGTATTTGTTTATGTATTCACACATGTATTTAAGTTTCCGATCAATACAATTCTAGCATGAAATCATGATTTAGGAAATATAATAATAACCATTTTATTATTGCCTCTAGGGCATATTTCCATCAAAGAGGTCCCAAACCTGGGTAAAAACACTGTGTCACTTGTCTGTTGTTACCCATCGATCTGATCTCACAGCTCGGGCCCCCCTACCCGAGGTCTGCCGGTTTTGACACCGACAATGGTCTTAAAAGTTTGAATATGTCAAAGGTGTTTGAATGTGTCACCTTACTTTACTATTGGTACAGTGTAATTTTCAAGCTCTAACGGACGATGTTCAGTCGATGGATGAAGACGGGCAATATGATCCTCAGAGTAATTTTATTTTTTTCCACTCATTTTGTTTCTAGTTAACTTTCAAGTGATAAGCAATCTAAAATATTTGAAAAAACAAGTGGTATTCTTCTAAACTTTCGAATGGGTAGAACAGTTGGTATTTTCCTTGTCTTCGTCCTCTTGGTTGGCAATGCAACGACGAACTATGGAGCATCAATTGATTCGACTCGAGGGGATTTTCTTGGACTCAAATGTATTTTTAAGTTTTTGCAATGTCTTTTCTGCAAGCAAGGACAACTATCCCATGCCTGGATGTATCATTTGAAATCTTTAATGATAGATTTGTGTTCCGCGCTAACAAGCTATGTATTCCAGCTAGCTCCCTTCATATTTTGTTGTTGTAGGAGGTGCATGGAGGAGAATTAATGGGACACTTTGATATCAAAAAGATGAAGGGCATGAAGGAAATATGCCCTAGAGGCAATAATAAAGTTATTATTTATTTCCTTATTTCATGATAAATGTTTATTATTCATGCTAGAATTGTATTAACCGAAAACATAATACATGTGTGAATACATAGACAAACAGAGTGTCACTAGTATGCCTCTACTTCACTAGCTCGTTGATCAAAGATGGTTAAGTTTCCTAACCATAGACATGAGTTGTCATTTGATTAATGGGATCACATCATTAGGAGAATGATGTGATTGACTTGACCCATTCCGTTAGCTTAGCACTTGATCATTTAGTTTGTTGCTATTGCTTTCTTCATGACTTATACGTGTTCCTATGACTATGAGATTATGCAACTCCCGTTTACCGGAGGAACACTTTGTGTGCCACCAAACTTCACAACGTAACTGGGTGATTACAAAGGTGCTCTACAGGTGTCTCCGAAGGTACTTGTTGGGTTGGCGTATTTCGAGATTAGGATTTGTCACTCCGATTGTCGGAGAGGTATCTCTGGGCCCACTCGGTAATGCACATCACTATAAGCCTTGCAAGCATTGCAACTAATGAGTTAGTTGCGGGATGATGTATTACGAAACAAGTAAAGAGACTTGCCGGTAACGAGATTGAATTAGGTATTGAGATACCGACGATCGAATCTCGGGCAAGTAACATACCGATGACAAAGGGAACAACGTATGTTGTTATGCGGTCTGACCGATAAAGATCTTCGTAGAATATGTAGGAGCCAATATGGGCATCCAGGTCCCGCTATTGGTTATTGACCAGAGAGGTGTCTCGGTCATGTCTACATAGTTCTCGAACCCGTAGGGTCCGCACGCTTAACGTTCGTTGACGATATAGTATTATATGAGTTATGTATGTTGGTGACCGAATGTTGTTCGGAGTCCCGGATGAAATCAAGGACATGAAGAGGAGCTCTGGAATGGTCCGGAGGTAAAGATTCATATATTGGATGATATGGTTTGGCCAAGGGGTCAGGCCCAGAGGGCTATAAGTCGGTGCAAAAGGAGTTTTGCGGAGGCCAGGGGGCCAAACGCCGGAGACCCTGGCGTGTGGCCCTGGGCCAGACGCCGAGGCCCATGGCGTCTGGGCCAGACGCCAAGGATTGTGGCATTTGGTCCTGGACTCCGAGTGGGACTCTTACCTTTCGGGCAAAACCGACTTTAAGGAGGATTTTGCTCCAAGTTTTGACCCCAGGGCTCAACATATAAATAGAGGGGCAGGGCTAGCACCAAAGACACATCAAGAAACACCAAGCCGTGTGCCGGCAACCCTGTCCCCTCTAGTTTATCCCCCGTCATAGTTTTCGTAGTGCTTAGGTGAAGCCCTACGGAGATTGTTCTTCACCAACACCGTCACCACGCCGTCGTGCTGCCGGAACTCATCTACTACCTCGCCCCTCTTGCTGGATCGAGAAGGCGAGGACGTCACCGAGCCGAACGTGTGCAGAACTTGGAGGTGACGTGCCTTCAGTACTTGGATCGGTCGGATCGTGAAGACGTACGACTACATCAACCGTGTTGATATAACGCTTCCACGAACGGTCTACAAGGGTATGTAGACAATACTCTCCCCTCTCGTTGCTATGCATCACCATGATCCTGCGTGTGCGTAGGATTTTTTTTGAAATTACTACGTTCCCCAACAGTGGTATCAGAGCCAGGTTTTATGCGTAGATGTCATATGCACGAGTAGAACACAAGTGAGTTCTGGGCGATATAAGTCATACTGCTTACCAGCATGTCACACTTTGGTTCGGCGGTATTGTTGGATGAAGCGGCCCGGACCGACATTACGCGTATTCTTACGTGAGACTGGTTCTACCAACGTGCTTTGCACACAGGTGGCTGGCGGGTGTCAGTTTCTCCAACTTTAGTTGAACCGAGTGTGGCTATGCCTGGTTCTTACGAAGGTTAAAACAGCACCAACTTGACAAACTATCGTTGTGGTTTTGATGCGTAGATAAGAACGGTTCTTGCTAAGCCTAGTAGCAGCCACGTAAAACTTGCAACAACAAAGTAGAGGATGTCTAACTTATTTTTGTAGGGCATGTTGTGATGTGATATGGTCAAGGCATGATGCTAAATTTTATTGTATGAGATGATCATGTTTTGTAACCGAGTTATCGGCAACTGGAAGGAGCCATATGGTTGTCGCTTTATTATATGCAATGCAATCGCCCTGTAATGCTTTACTTTATCACTAAGCGGTAGCGATAGTCGTAGAAGCATAAGTTGGCGAGACGACAATGATGCTACGATGGAGATCAAGGTGTCGCGCCGGTGACGATGGTGATCATGACGGTGCTTCGAAGATGGAGATCACAAGCATAAGATGATGATGGCCATATCATATCACTTATATTGATTGCATGTGATGTTTATCTTTTATGCATCTTATCTTGCTTTGATTGACGTAGCATTATAAGATGATCTCTCACTAAATTTCAAGATAAAAGTGTTCTCCTTGAGTATGCACCGCTGCCAAAGTTCGTCGTGCCCAGACACCACGTGATGATCGGGTGTGATAAGCTCTACGTCCATCTACAATGGGTGAAAGCCAGTTTTGCACATGCAGAATACTCAGGTTAAACTTGACGAGCCTAGAATATGCAGATATGGCCTCGGAACACTGAGACCGAAAGGTCGAGCGTGAATCATATAGTAGATATGATCAACATAGTGATGTTCGCCATTGAAAGCTACTCCATTTCACGTGATGATCAGTTATGGTTTAGTTGATTTGGATCACGTGATCACTTAGAGGATTAGAGGGATGTCTATCTAAGTGGAAGTTCTTAAGTAATATGATTAATTGAACTTAAATTTATCATGAACTTAGTCTTGTTAGCATTAGCATATCTATGTTGTAGATCAATAGCTCGCGTTTAGCTCCTCTGTTTTATTTTTGATATGTTCCTAGAGAAAACTAAGTTGAAATATGTTAGTAGCAATGATGCAGATTGGATCCGTGATCTGAGGTTTATCCTCATTGTTGCATAGAATAATTATGTCCTTGATGCACCGCTAGGTAACAAACCTATTGCGGGAGCAGATGCAGATGTTATGAACGTTTGGCTAGCTCAATATGATGACTACTTGATAGTTTAGTGCACCATGCTTAAATGGCTTAGAATCGGGACTTCAAAGACGTTTTGAACGTCATGGACCATATGAGATGTTCTGGGAGTTGAAGTTAATATTTCAAGCAAATACCCGAGTTGAGAGATATGAAGTCTCCAACAAGTTCTATAGCTAAAAGATGGAGGAGAATAGCTCAAGCAGTGAGCATGTGCCCAGATTGTCTAGGTACTACAATCGCTTGAATCAAGTGGGAGTTAATCTTCCAGATAAAATATTGATTGACAAAATTCTCTAGTCACCATCACCAAGTTAGTAGAACTTCGTGATGAACTATAATATGCAAGGGATAACGGAAACGATTCCCAAGCTCTTCGTGATGCTGAAATCGACGAAGGTAGAAATCAAGAAAAACATCAAGTGTTGATGGTAAACAAAACCACTAGTTTCAAGTAAAGGGACAAAGGGAAGAAAGGGGAACTTCAAGAAGAATGGCAAGCAAGTTGCTGCTCAAGTGAAAAAACCCAAGTCTGGACCTAAGCCTGAAACTGAGTGCTTCTACTGCAAAGGAACTGGTCACTCGAAGCGGAACTACCCAAGTAATTGGCGGATAAGAAGGATGGAAAAGTGAACATAGGTATATTTGATATACATGTTATTGATGTGTACTTTACTAGTGTTTATAGCAACCCCTCAGTATTTGATACTAGTTCAGTTGCTAAGAGTAGTAACTCGAAACGGGAGTTGCAGAATGAACAAAGACTAGTTAAGGGTGAAGTGACGATGTGTGTTGGAAATGGTTCCAAGATTGATATGATCATCATCGCACACTCCCTATACTTTCGGGATTAGTGTTAAACCAAAATAAATGTTATTTGGTGTTTGTGTTGAGCATGAATATGATTTGATCATGTTTATTGCAAAACGGTTATTCATTTAAGTTAGAGAATAATTGTTGTTCTATTTACATGAATAAAACCATCTATGGTCATACACCCAATGAAAATGGTTCATTTGATCTCGATAGTAGTGATACACATATTCATAATATTGAAGCCAAAAGATGCAAAGTTAATAATGATAGTGCAACTTATTTGTGGCACTGCCGTTTAGGTCATATTGGTGTAAAGCGCATGAAGAAACTCCATGCTGATGGGCTTTTGGAATCACTTGATTATGAATCAATTGATGCTTGCGGACCATGCCTTATGGGCAAGATCACTAAGACTCCGTTCTCCGGAACAATGGAGCGAGCAACTGACTTATTGGAAATAATACATACTGATGTATGCAGTCCGATGAGTGTTGAGGCTCGCGGCGGGTATCATTATTTTTTGACCTTGACAGATGATTTGAGCAGATATGGGTATATCTACTTGATGAAACACAAGTCTGAAACATTTGAAAAGTTCAAAGAATTTCAGAGTGAAGTGGAGAATCATCGTAACAAAAATAAAAGTTTCTACAATATGATCGCAGAAGTAAAATATTTGAGTTACGAGTTTGGCCTTCAGTTAAAACAATGTGAAATAGTTTCACTACTCACGCCACCTGGAACACCACAGCATAATGGTGTGTCTGAACATCATAATCGTACTATTATAGGATATAGTGCAATCTATGATGTTTCTTACCGATTAACCACTATATTTTTTGGGGGTTATGCATTAGAGACAGGTGCATCACGTTAAAAAGGGCACCATCTAAATCCGTTGAGACGACACCGTATGAACTGTGGTTTGGCAAGAAACCAAAGTTGTCGTTTCTTACAGTTTGGGGTTACGATGCTTATAAGAAAAGTTTCATCCTCATAAGTTTAAACCCAAATCGGAGAAATGTGTCTTCATAGGATACCCAAAGGAGACAGTTGGTTCTAGAGAAGGAGTTTCTCTCGAAAGAAGTGAGTGTGAGGAAAGTAGAACTTGATGAGGTAACTGTACCTGCTCCCTTATTGGAAACTAGACCATCACAGAAATTTGTTTCAGTGACTCCTACACCAATTAGTGAGGAATCTAATGATGATGATCATGTAACTTCAGATCAAGTTACTACCGAACCTCGTAGGTCAACCAGAGTAAGATCTGCACTAGAGTGGTACGGTAATCCTGTTCTGGAGGTCATGTTAATTGACCATGACGAACCTACGAACTATGAGGAAACGATGATGAGCCCAGATTCCGCGAAATGGCTTGAGGCCATGAAATCTGAGATTGGATCCATGTATAAGAACAAAGTATGGACTTTGATTGACTTGCTCGATGATCGGTGATTCATTAAGAATAAATGGATCTTCAAGAGGAAGACGGACACTGATAGTAGTGTTACTATCTACAAAGCTAGAATTGCCGCAAAAGGTTTTTCGACAAGTTCAAGGTGTTGACTACGATGAGAGTTTCTCACTCGTATCTATGCTTAAGTCTGTCCGAATCATGTTAGCAATTGCCGCATTTTATGAAATCTGGCAAATGGATAAACAAAACTACATTCCTTAATGGATTTATTTAAGTAGAGTTGTATATGATGCAACCAGAAGGTTTTGTCAATCCTAAAGGTGCTAACAAAATATGCAAGCTCCAGCAATCCATATATGGACTGGTGCAAGCATCTCGGAGTTTGAATATACGCTTTGATAAGTTGATCAAAGCATATAGTTTTATACAGACTTGCGGTGAAGCCTGTATTTACAGGAAAGTGAGTGGGAGCACTATAACATTTTTGATAAGTATATGTGAATGACATATTGGTGATCGGAGATAATGTAGAATTATTCTGCAAAGCATAAAGGAGTGTTTGAAAGGAGTTTTTCAAAGAAAGACCTCGATGAAGCTGCTTACACATTGAGCATCAAGATCTATAGAGATAGATCAAGACGCTTGATAAGTTATTTCAATGAGTACATACCTTGACAAGATTTTGAAGTAGTTCAAAATGGAACAGTCAAAGAAGGAGTTCTTGCCTGTGTTGCCAGGTGTGAAGTTGAGTAAAGAAAATAGAAAGAGAATGATAAGTCATTCCCTATGCCTCAGTCATAGGTTCTATAAAGTATGTTATGTTGTTTATCAGTCCTATTGTATATCTTAGCATCTTTTTGGCAAGGGAGTACAATAGTGATCTAGGAGTAGATCACTGGACAGCGGTCAAAATTATCCTTAGAGGACTAAGGAAATATTTCTCGATTATGGAGGTGATAAAAGAGTTCATCGTAAAGAGTTACGTCGATGCAAGCTTTGACACCGATCTGGATGACTCTAAGTCTCGATCTAGATACATATGGAAAGTGGGAGCTATTAGCTAGAGTAGCTCCGTGTAGAGCTTTGTAGACATAGAACTTTGCAAAAATACTTACGGATCTGAATGTGACAGACCCGTTGACTAAAATTATCTCACAAGCAAAACATGATCACACCTTAGTACTCTTTGGGTGTTAATCACATAGCGATGTGAACTAGATTACTGACTCTAGTAAACCCTTTGGGTTTTGGTCACATGTCGATGTGAACTATGGGTGTTAACCACATAAAGATGTGAACTATTGATGTTAAATCACATGTGATCTAGATTATTGACTCTAGTGCAAGTGGGAGACTGAAGGAAATATGCCCTAGAGGCAATAATAAAGTTATTATTTATTTCCTTATTTCATGATAAATGTTTATTATTCATGCTAGAATTGTATTAACCGGAAACATAATACATGTGTGAATACATAGACAAACAGAGTGTCACTAGTATGCCTCTACTTGACTAGCTCGTTGATCAAAGATGGTTAAGTTTCCTAACCATAGACATGAGTTGTCATTTGATTAATGGGATCACATCATTAGGAGAATGATGTGATTGACTTGACCCATTCCGTTAGCTTAGCACTTGATCGTTTAGTTTGTTGCTATTGCTTTCTTCATGACTTATACATGTTCCTATGACTATGAGATTATGCAACTCCCGTTTACCGGAGGAACACTTTGTGTGCCACCAAACGTCACAACGTAACTGGGTGATTATAAAGGTACTCTACAAGTGTCTCCGAAGGTACTTGTTGGGTTGGCGTATTTCGAGATTAGGATTTGTCACTCCGATTGTCGGAGAGGTATCTCTGGGCCCACTCGGTAATGCACATCACTATAAGCCTTGCAAGCATTGCAACTAATGAGTTAGTTGCGGGATGATGTATTACGGAACGAGTAAAGAGACTTGCCGGTAACGGGATTGAACTAGGTATTGAGATACCGACGATCGAAACCCGGGCAAGTAACATACCGATGACAAAGGGAACAATGCATGTTGTTATGCGGTCTGACCGATAAAGATCTTCGTAGAATATGTAGGAGCCAATATGGGCATCCAGGTCCCGCTATTGGTTATTGACCAGAGAGGTGTCTCGGTCATGTCTACATAGTTCTCGAACCCGTAGGGTCCGCACGCTTAACGTTCGTTGACGATATAATATTATATGAGTTATGTATGTTGGTGACCGAATGTTGTTCGGAGTCTCGGATGAGATCACGGACATGACGAGGAGCTCCGGAATGGTCCGGAGGTAAAGATTCATATATTGGATGATATGGTTTGGCCAAGGGGCCAGGCCCATGGGGCTATAAGTCGGTTCAAAAGGAGTTTTGCGGAGGCCAGGGGGCCAAACGCCGGAGGGCCAGACGCCGAGGCCCATGGCGTCTGGGCCAGACGCCAAGGATTGTGGCGTTTGGTCCTGGAGTCCGAGTGGGACTCTTGCCTTTCGGGCAAAACCGACTTTGAGGAGGCTTTTGCTCCAAGTTTTGACCCAGGGCTCAACATATAAATAGAGGGGCAGGGCTAGCACCAAAGACACATCAAGAAACACCAAACCGTGTGCCGGCAACCCCGTCTCCTCTAGTTTATCGCCCGTCATAATTTTTGTAGTGCTTAGGCGAAGCCCTATGGAGATTGTTCTTCACCAACACCGTCACCACGCCATCGTGCTGCCGGAACTCATCTACTACCTCGCCCCTCTTGCTGGATCAAGAAGGCGAGGACGTCACCGAGCCGAACGTGTGCAGAACTCGGAGGTGCCATGCTTTTGGTACTTGGATCAGTCGGATCGTGAAGACGTACGACTACATCAACCGCGTTGATATAACGCTTCCGCAAACGGTCTACAAGGGTATACGTGTAGACAACACTCTCCCCTCTCGTTGCTATGCATCACCATAATCCTGCGTGTGTGGAGGAATTTTTTTGAAATTACTATGTTCCCCAACAGGGCATACTTGCTACACATTTCTTTTCGTCAAACATGAGACGGGATGTTGAGTGTTTTGTTGCTCGCTACACTACATGTCAAAAAGCTAAGTCACGACTCAATCCTCATGATTTATATATGCATATAATTTTGTGTAAAAAAAAGGCAAAGCGAGAACTTATGCTAAGGCATCTCCAACGTTGACCCCTAAAACAGACACTGTATTTGTCCCCGGACGTGTCCATGAACAATGATACAAGAGCCGACCATCTAACTGTGCCCACATACATTTCAAACATAATATACAAAACTAGATGAATTTCATTCAAACAAGATGGAATTCAGTTAAGTTAGACATAATTTACATAGAACGGGTGATATTTCATCCATTCAACTAAAACTTAAGAAAAAACTAAAGTAGCTTCTAGCGGACGGTAACCTTGCACGAGTGGCCGGCCTGGCCAGTAGCACTACCGTCGCCGTCCATGTCGTCGCCGTCATCGTCAGAGTAGTCCTTCCAGTGGCGGAAATGTATGGGAGTGCGACACCGCTGCTCGTCGCCGCTTGGCGCTCACAGAGGAGCCACTCGGTTTCCTCTTGCGTCATGGAGAGGGCCGCCTCGGCCAATGCCGCCCCTGGCCGGGGTGCCCTGACGGGTTTGCCCTTGTCGACAGTGGCAGTGGTGTCGCTGAGCGACCACTCCTCGTTGTCGCTCCAGCCGTGCCGCCTGCCTCGTCGCCATGTGCTTTGTCGTGATGATGCTCCATGACAACGAGGAGCCGCCGCCACCGCGACCACCTAGGTAGTTGAGGAGGCGCATGTGCGCATTCACGATCGCTTGCGACACCTCCTCCTACATGGCCCTGTCGCGCTAGTTGCGGCGCAGCGGCAACACTGGCTGGTTAATTCGACAGTGATGGGGGTGCGGCAGCGATGCCGGCTCCACGTTCATGCAGCAGAGAGGCGGGGATGGTGGCTCCTTCATGAGGTAGCGCAGCGGTGACGTCGGCTTAGCCTTGACGTGGGCGATGGCGGCCTATGGTAGCGCAACGACCGCTCAATCATGAGATTGATCTACCGCCGGTACTCCTCATCCATTGCCGCCACCTAGAGAGGAGGCACAGCTGCCGTCGCGGCTGTTGCGACGTGTGGTCCTCCTCGTCGCCGGCGGAGATGACGATCTCCTCCTTCCTGTAGGATCCAGCGGCCGTGGAGGTCTAGTGACCTGGGGACTGACGGCGGGGTGCCAAGATTCGAAGCCGGAACAGAGAGGAAATGGACTGGTGTGGTGCGGCGTGGACGACACCGGAGCTCTGTTTAAATAGGTGCGGCCAGGCCGGCGAAGGGATGGGAAGCTGGTTTCAATGCGGTGCAGCGGTCGGAGTAGGCTTCTCGATCACCATGGAGGCATTGAAGCTGCGTTGCCGGCTTGTTTGGTCCGGGGCGGCAGACGCATATGTAACAGTGGTCTGGAGGCCCGCAAAGCTCCTACTTTGCGAGAAAACAAACTTTTAGGCCGGTCATAGTGGGAGTAATTTAGCAAGTAACATAGCGCATATCAAGACAAGTTTGCTTATGTGGCATATAGTTAATGAGAAGAGAGGTGTTTGAAGTAACATAATATGTTACTGTAACATAACACGACCGAAAGCAAAATGAGTCTATAATGTAATAAATGCTACCATCTATGATACTACTTGTATATTACTTTACACTATGAAGATAGTAACAAAGACTAGTGTCATATGCATCACACTAGTCTAAGTTACTCCCATTATGACTAACCTTAGATCGCTCCGTGAATCGATAAGGCATCGCATTGAATGACAATATGCGTTGATGCGGACGAATACGGGTAGTTTAATGGTCCAGATGCCCCAAGTAGATAAAGTGGGCGTCAATGGAGCAAGTAGCTCAGGGGTCACCGATTCCGAAGTCAGAACTAACTGGGCAGCCGGCCAGGTTACGACAAGGTTCTTGTACGCGGCTTACGCTGAATCTCCATGTATTTTACTGCACTCATACTAGTCAGAGTACCACACATGGGCCTTGCGGATCGAACTGTCAGCAGCCGGAGCAACGGCGACTTCTAATGCTCCGTTCGCGATCTTCCCCTGAAAACAAGAAAAAGAAACTTCTTTTCAGGGGACGCTAGAAGAGATCGTTCAGTAACATGCAGCAGAGTGAATACAAGAACGTCCGGTGTGGCGGGTGTGTTGACTTCCTGCCGTGTTTGGCCGAAGCAAAGGGACCAAGTGGGGGAATTAAGTAGAAACTGCTGGTTGGAAGATTCGGCCAGACGTCGGCGTGTCACGTGACCCGCCCGCACGACCCGCCGGCAGCAGAAACTTCTCTGCTGCTCAAATTCACCGCCACTATTTTTCCCGTGCAAAGCATGGACTGTAAAAACGATTAGGAAGCTGGCAGTTTGAGTTTGACCTCGTCCTCTCGACCGCTACAAGCTTACATTTCACGATGTCTGTCGCTTATCTGTTGCATTCGTACTGCTTAGGGCATATACCATGTTGTTATTTTAGGAGTGTCGCGTAGGACAAATGATAAGGTGAATAAAAAAAACTTATAAAAAAAGTTAAGAGAATATAAGAGATAATCTCTTAGCACAATACGTCTCGCCACATTTTTAGAAATGACTAGTTATTGAAGATAAGGCTAAGAGATGACTCATTATAAATTTTTTTTGTCATATATCTAAATTACATGCAAGACCTAAAATAAGACTATCTTATCAACCACTATATATACCCTTACTGTCACGCCGGAGATGCTACTTAAGGGCATCTCCAATGACGACCCGCAAATTCCTTCGGTATATGCCTGTTTTTATGTCCAGACATGATACGGGAGGCAGACATTCAACGCTAATTACGAAGTATCCGGCTAAGAGGAGAAAAATTAGATGGAGACCATGCATGTGGTGGAATATTTGTGGTTTAGTGTCTCATTGGGAGGATAGAGAGAAAAGGGGGACTCTACATGCATGTGCTGTTGGGAGGAGAGAGAGAAAAGAGGGACATGTATATGACTGGTCAAGTGCATGTCTGGACTCCAGCAAAACTTCCCCACGTTTGTCTCCAAAATAACGGAATCTGGACGTCCAGACAGCTTTGCGAACTTATACAGGTCCCCATTGAATTGCAAAAAGTGAACAAATGTGTCCACCTTGATATATACCCGTGTTTTGCAGGTCTCACTTAAGGGCATCTCCAATTGTAGCTCATCAAATCCCCTGTATATCCGGACTAGACGGTTGAAGGCATTAAGTTCTTCAACACGGATGTTTATATTGGGCTGGCTCGGTCTGAACGTGCAACATTTTCCAGGACGACTTCAAGTCAGTGGAGCTCTCAGACGCCTGGACATCCGCCACGTCGGCATCCGACAACTCGGTCGCATTCAAAAATCCTTGCTGACACTAGAATAATATTCATATTCATACCGTCTCACCGGGCATCCGCCTACCCGCATTGGAAGTCTGGTCGGCCCGTGCACCGCTTGAGAAGCCTACTCTAATTATTAAAGCCGCCCCCTAACCCTACCCACTCCTCTCCCCTCTCATAGTTATCGTCCCCATCCGCTTCCGACCGACGACACCATGGGAAACAAGAATATGGCACTGAAGATGATGTGGATTCTCGACGGCTACAGGGCGGAGACCCCACCGCCCGCCGCGACAATGGATCTGACGGCACGCGATGGCGTAGAGATGCAAAGATACCTTTAAATTGGAAAATACTCCCTTTATCTGGAATTACTTGTCGCAGAATTCCTGGCGGAGGGAGTATATGAAAATACATGTGTTACGAAGATGATATATTGAAACTTATCCTTGTAACTGTAACCCCTGAAAAATAATATACTCATTTCTAAAAAAAGTACCAAATTAGATTAGGGATGAAATCCAACCTTTTCAGCTTTGTGCAGGACTAGAACAATTAAACTATGTAAATATCATGTTTCCTACAAAAAAACATGATATATATCTACTGTGATCCAAATAGGCTCATACAAACACATGTTAGCTAAATTAAATCATAGTTTGAGATAGATAAACAACTCGTATTAATGAAACCGAACTTGTCCCTTCTTATTTGAAAAAAGAATTTTCTTCCCGGTTTTCTTAAAGAATTTGGAAAGTTTAACTGAACTTGGCCATGCCTTTTTATGAATCAAATTTGGGCCTTCATTTGTATTTGATAGTTGAATGTTTTACTTCTTTGCGAGTGGCAAAAAGGAAGAGCAAACCTAGGTTTGTGCATCTTTGAATGCTTACAAACACTACATCATAGGGGGGAACCAACCAATGATTGGATGGTTAGGACATTTGTAATAGAACACACAATTTTAACTCCTCGAATGCATCCTCAAATCCAATGAGTTAAAAAAATGTGGAGCTAACAGAACCCCTAATACTTAATTCTCCATAGATATGATCCCCAACTGGAAATCTTACTCTCCCTCTTCTTCATCACCGCACACAATCCCTTATCCTCCCTTCTCTTCCATGGCCAAGCAATGCCCCCTCAATCCCCCTCCTCCTTACGTGTCACCATCGCCGTCTGTGTCCCCCTCCCCTTTTATCCCCCGGTGCAAATATCCCACGTCAGCACTATTTTCTAACAGTGACACCATATTGGTGGCATTGGGTGTCCATGCCAGCAAGGCACTTTTTTCCACACCATAGCTAGGCTTTTCTGCACTAATGGTTAGCAAGATAACTAGAGAGGATTTCACAATTTTTCGAATTGATTGCTAAGCGAAAGAATAACAATCTCACGTGGTAAACTATCTAGCATTCGATGAACAAGTTGCAAGGGGCTCTCCAGGTATTTAAATATTTTTTAAGACTTGTTGATTTCTCTTTGTTTTTAATACTCGCGATGTTCCTTTTACTTTCCTCACGTGATTATAGACAAGCTTATTCGCCCATGTCACAATCATTTATTATTTCACCCATGGCATGAAAGCTAAGGAGAACAAAAACTAAAAGGAGAACAAAATGGTTTTGTGCTTTTCAAAAATTTCCATTTCCTTTTCTTTGGCACAAAGGGTTAGCTCCCAGGTGATTAAAACATATGTTTTTCATTAAAATCGATTCGTGAACCTAAGCACCACACTTAAGTTGATAAACTAAGTCCGAAAGTGTATACTACTCACATTAAAAGTGAAGTGCAAGCGAGACAAGATGTGAAACACAAGTGTGGAGCCTCATACGTGCTTAATTAAAAAGGGAGATTCCACTTAAGGCTGGAGTTCTCATCTCTAAACTACAAATTTTATTGAGCAAGGTTCATATTGGAAGATAATACCGGGCACTTGTACTAGACTCTTTTTGTCGAATCGAAGCGACTGAGCGGCTTGTGCAGGTTTGCATATTCGGCGCGGTACCGTATATGTCACCACACTAGGTCCAAACCTTTGTGAAAATAACATACAAGGTAAAAGAAAATGATTCAGTATACGAACGGACCTAACCAGGAAAAAGATAAAAGAAAACATGAAGTGCTATAGACAGTTATTGGTTGGGAGTCTTTGAAGGTAAATAATAGTACTACCTCTGTAAACTAATATAAGAGTGTTTAGATCACTACTTTAGTGATCTAAACATTCTTATATTAGTTTACGGAGGGAGTATTAGATTGCAAAACGGGTGGTTAAAATATAACCCACTGACCCAGCACAGAAATATAAGCAGATTGAGCGTTTTCTGGCCTTGGTACGAGCGCACCACCCGTTGTTTTTTTGCTCTGATCTGGCATACCACGTCGACGCCATTCGGTACAAGCGCACCGTCTTGAAATATTGGACTTTCTGTTGCTTTTGGCCGAATGGAGTTTGAGCAGCAGTACGGGCGGGAGCGCTCATACTTGACATCATCTTGGTCTCCGGGACCTTCTATTAGGTTGTGCCCAAGGATGGTACGAGCGCTGGTACGAGCGAGTGCGCTTGTATCAAACGCCGTCAAATGCTCTGGTCTGGCTTCGGCCCCTCTCTCTTGTACGACTTCCTGTGTGAGTGTGGGCATCATAGTCAACGTCATCTCTCTCTGAGTGCCTGGAATGGCATGTTTCTTTGATGTTTTCTCCGTAGGCCCAAGAGATTATTTCCAACATATGTATTAGGCAAATATTGAGAAATTCAACCAAGCTATGATACAACATATGTATTTTAGGCAGAGGAATAATTTTACCCCAAGGAAGATTAGTCCCAAACCAACTCTAAGAGCAAATCATGCAGTGCCAATGCAAAACATGAATGCATCCTAAACTCAAAGACACAAAACTAAGAAACACATCTACTTACTTTCGGTTTGCTCCCGACAAACGGCGGGACGTCCACTCGGCCTATCATAATGAGCTAAAATGTGACTAACAAAGTAGTGATTCGGTCGAACATGAGCAATACAAGTATTTCGAAGCACCATAAACGGTGTGTCATACTGTTATTTCGTTCTGCAAGTCCATTGCGCCAGTAATAGTGTTCTGCAAGTCCATTGCGCCAGTAATAGTCCCTTGGTAAACTAATATAAGAGCTGGTTGGTGAGACGTGGTGTTAGATCTCGGTAGGAGAGGTCGCTTCGCTTCACCACTTTTATACTCGCCGACCGAGTACACCGCCACCCACACTACTCAAGTCCTCAAATCAACCTCCAGTCCAAGCTACTAGCCAGCAAAGACGCCTCATCCTCCCGACGCTCTCCCAGTCCCTCCTCGTTCATGTGCGGCCGAACTCCTCGCCACAGCCTGCCCCCGCCACCCTGCCCTCCCAAAGCTTCTACAACTGCCGCCGAGAGGTCGCGAGCCCTGCACCAGCCGTGTAATCTGCACCTCCTCAGTAATTGAAGCGAAAAGGAGGTAGTATATATAGCTATGGTTTGTTGCTCTCGGCGGCGAGACACGCCGGCGGCCGGCGGTCTGCTCGGGTCGTGCCTCCTCATCGCCATCCTCGTCCAATCCTCGCTCCTCGGATCCACCTTCCTCTTGGCCGTGGACGCTGCTCGCACGTCGGCGTTCATGGCCATGGCGCCGCTACCAGCTGTGGCTATGGCCCCCTCGCCGTCGGGGCTCAAGGACGACAAAAGGCGTGTGCCGACGGGTGCAAACCCTTTGCACAACAGATGAGGCGGGCCGCAGGATCGTGGCACGCACAGCGAAGCTGCTGGTATCCTGGGTGAGAGGGAGATACAGTGCGTGTATCATTCAGAGCATGCAGGCTGATCAACTCGCGATCGACATTCGACAGTGCTGCGAGACTCCGTAAGCTTCTGATTCTACCTCTTTTCTTCTCCGCACCAAGCCGTGAAGTCATCGATCAATTGATCAGCTGGGGGTCTGGTCGAGGAGAAAGGAAGCTAAATGAGAAGGGTACTGGGCTGCGCTTGTGTTAGTTAGCTAGGTATAGTACGCCCTTGTTGTTTTGTAGCAGTATGGCATTCTTGATGCTTCAAGTAAAAACATTCATGTAATCATTTGTTGTTTTCGCCCTCCGGGGGGCTTCTCATTTTGCTTCTTCTTCTTCACGATGGATCAATAAATACACAGTTGTTTCGATAGAGTAAAGGGAGGTCAACGTCCGTGGTGACAGATGCGCCTGCACCTGACATTAGTTGGGGCTGGGCTTCTTCTTCTTTTTCCATGCACGATGATGCATGGAGACAAGGTAAGAAAGGCCCCGTGCTGCAAAACTCGTTGTACGTAGTACCAGTGTCAGTGTGGACGATCCCATCTGGTTCCAGTCAAAGCGAGGCCCCATGACACCAGTACAAAGACAGTAGCTAGTGGACACGTCGTGGCCAAGGAATTTGACCTCAAAACCATTTGGCCAGATGCAAATTTAAGAGAAACAAAGAAACAAACTTCCAGTTGCAAACGTGGTCTCTCTGCTCGATTTCAGATATTGCCATCGTTACTCATTCAATAGCTCATATTCAATTAGGTCAGATCTGGATTACTCGCTGCTACTAGTACTTGGGAACAGTATTGTAACGCGGCAATTGATGATCCTTGTTTGAAGTGCATCAATTCCGTTGTCCAAACGGAGCCGTGTTTGTGGGATTCATGGGCAGGCTTGGCGTGTTGCTCTTGGAAGCAGCTGCATCACTCGCAGTCCTGCATCTGCATATGCAGTCGGGAGCGAGAGCGCGTGTGCGTTGGTGCAACTTAACGCACAAGTCGCCGGAAAAGGTGCCCTGATGTTCTCCGCCCTCGGACTCACTATTATATGCGCGGCACTCGTACTGCTCTCACATCTGCACTAACCACGACGTACGCATGCATCACGCCCTATCTATCTTTCACCGGCGGATCCGGTGCTGCATCCAAGTCATCATCTTCTGCTTGATTAGATTAGTACAAGGTCAAAATGATCTACGTAGGAGTTCGCGCAGCTCCGCTTTGTACACGTATTATCTGTCGGAGTAACTTTTGTTTTACCCGTGAGAAACACTGAGAAGAGATCGATCAATGGAGGTAAGTAACTACTATAGCTAGCCTGACATGATGTTTCAGCAGCAATAGTAGGTGTTTGTATCGGTGCATATAGATAGACTGTACTCACGTATGTACCGTATACGCACGTCGACACCATGCAGGTACGTACGTACGTGCTTTTGTAGAAGCCTTTAGTGAAGGCGGCGACTGGTCGAGATTTGACCGTGGTAGAGTGACAAATCAGCGGTCATTTGCTTGTGCCGACAGGATCAGACTGGTCGATAGGGCCATGTCCATCGCCTCAGGTTGGTTAACAACTCGACATGAGTCGCATGCATCATCCATTCCAGGCGGCACAAAGCAAGAACATACACTAGCGCTAATCTAGCACCGTATGTTTTGCTCCAACCAGGCAGTCCTACATAAATCCGGCCAGAAGATGTGAAGGGAAATAAATGGCATAGAAGTGCGGCCCTGATTAAACCACGGGTGGGAAGCCTGGAAAGAGCTTTTGGGTCACGCAGCTCAAGAGATTCCGAGTCTCCGTGCATCTGCGCTGCACTGCATGCATGTCCCGCGCCGCGCGCCCTGGGCGCTGGGGAGGCGGCAGAGGCGGGAGCGAACGGGGAGCGCCGACCGGTGCCTGGGTCGCCACGGTTTCCCGGGCGTTGTTTATCGCACCGAAGGCGTTGAATGTCTGCTGCTCGCATTAATGGTCACGTGAGCTGGAAGCCATGGCCAGCCCCCGCGTTGGCTCTTGTCCCTGGGCGCGCGCTGCTGGACTGGATCCATCGTCCATCTCTCTTGCTTGTCAGCTGCGACCGCGGAGGTCAAATTTATCGCGCTGGGTTTACTGTGGGATTGGATGTGATCCCTCTCTGTTGGATCGCTAGCTCTTCTCGAGGGATCTTTCTTTCCGTTGACCACAAAGCCGATTGTTTGATGCGTTTTTTTCCAGAAACTTTCAATATATTCATTTTCAATCATGGCATTACAAAGAGCAACAGAGGTACTCCCTCCTTTTTTTTACTCTGTGTATAAAATTTGGTCAAAGTCAAAACTACACAAAGTTTGACCAAATTTATATCAAAAAATATGAATATCTATAATACTAAAACTATATACCAAATTTATATAAAAAATATGAACATCTATAATACTAAAACTATATAGTATGAAAATATATTTCATGATGCATCTGATAATATTGATTTCATATTGTGAATGATAATATTTTATAATATAAAGTTAGTCAAACTTTTACAAACTTGACTTTGACCAAACCTTATATGCAGACTAAAAAGAAACGAAGGGAGTAATAAAAATGGGATTTTTTTTTGTTTTTGACACTCTAGATTTTGTCAATTTTCCTTATTCCACTCTATATTTTAACATTTCACTTTTGCCACTCTTAGTTTTTGACAATTATCGCAATTGCCATTCTGTGGCAAAAGCAAAATAATTTATTTCGTTTTTGCCACTCTTAGCTTTTGACAATTATCACAATTGCCACTCTGAAAATTTTGTTTTTGCCACCGGAATGGCAATTGTGATAACTGTCAAAAACTAAGAGTGAAAAAAGTGAAATGTCAAAATCTAGAGTGGCATATGGAAAATTGGCAAAATCTAGAGCGGCAAAAACAATTTTTTCCAATAAAAATTACAACCATGTTCGTGGACCACCTAGCGGCAACTACAAGCAGTGGATCGAGCCGAAGGCGCGCCGCTATCACTGCCCCTCCCTCACCAGAGCCGGACAAACCTTATTGTAGTAGACAGTCAGGAAATTATCATGTTAAGGCCACATAGGACCAACACACCAGAGTAGCAACCATCGGCCATGAAGAAAGTTGTAGATCAAAAGGATCAAACCTGTAAACACCCAAACGATGATGAACAAAAACCGGATCCAAACAGATCCAACAAAGACCAGCACCGACCGAATCCCGCGAGATCCGACGAAGACAAACCTCCACACGCTCTCCAACGATGCTATATGCACCATCAGGACGTGGATAGAACGTGGGAGACATTATTCCTACTAAGGAACATCACCGCCACCACACAGCGCCAACCAAGACGTTGAATCTAGTAAGAACGAGAACGGGGTCCCTCCCGCCGGCGGGGGGCCGAGATCCTCTGTAACATCCCAAATTTTCAATTTGGAATGTTATACATAGGTCATCATATGCATATCATATTTTATTTGCAATTTGAGTTTTGATCCTAGAAATTCTAAGCAACTCAAGGACCCACGGAGAGAGTTGGGGATTTCGTTTATTTTCATATTTGAGTTTTTCTCAAATATTGAAAAGATGATCATTTTGATTTTAATTATTTTTCTCTCCAAAATATTTCCAATATTAAAAATAAAATAGAGGAGATAAAATGACTTCTCCAAAATAAAGGAAATATTGGAGGAAAAATGTTAAAATCAAATAAATAATTTTATTTGGGTTTTATTTGTTATTTTATTTGAATTAGAAAAAATATGCATTTTTCAAAATTGCATTTTTAGGCCAAGAAAATGTTCACTTTGTTCTAAATATTTTATTTAGATGGTGAAAATTGTTTTTGGTATTTTTTTAGAATTTTTTTATATTTATTTAGGATTTTTACTTTTCGGCGGAATTTAGATTTTTTTTAAAAAAATCGCGCGCCCAACTGGGCCAACGGCCCAGCCGAGCCGGGCCAAGCCCACCAGCGCCGACGCCTCCCGCGCCATGCGAGTGCTGGACTCCCGCCGGAGTCCGGGTCGGCCTCGGCGTCCGTGTCCCCTCCCGCAAGACGCCGCCGCCCCCGAGGCCTTTATAACCCGCGCCACTCCTACCGCCTCTCACCACCACCGCCGCCGCAGCAGCAAGCAGCAGCAGCCACCGCCGCCGCTCTGCCGCGCCGCTCCGCCCCGCGTCGTTGCCGCGCCCGCTGCCGCCGCCGCTCTGTCGCGCCGCTCCGCCCCACCCGCGTCGCTCCACAGCCTGCCACCGCAGCCCGCCGGAGCCGCCGCCCCGCCCGAAGCCGCCGCCGCCGTTCACCGGTACGGAACCGCCCGGTTCGCCGGTTCTTCTGTTTTTTTGGTGTTAGATCTAGGTCGGTTTTTTTAGGATTAGGGTTCTTCTCGGTTTAGTTCTAATCGGCGAACGTTCGTTCGTTTAGACCTAATAACGAACGAATTCGTTCGTTTGCCTCTGTTAGCGGACGTTCGTCCGATGGATTTTTCTGTTTCTGTTTTATTTGCACCAGGGACCTATCCGCGATTATTTTTATCGTAGATTAGCCCCTGATCTTCAAACCCTCGCAACTTTTCAACCGTTCATCGAAATCCACTGAAACCAACGCCAAAATCTTCTTCTCGAAGCCCTCTTACCAGTTAAACAACTTGAAAATGGTTTTGACAATTTAAAATTTTGGTTGCAAGCAAATTTGCACTCGAAGTTCTTTTGACCGTAGTTTCAGTTCCGTAGCTCCGATTCGATTGATTCTTTTTGCAAATCGAAGCTCTTCAGTTGGACTTTCAGATTGGATCTTCTTATTTGAGTTTTACCCTTGCATCTTTGCTTGAGTGCTTATGTATTCTATTGTTTGTTTGCGATAGAATTCTCGGAGTGCGAAGCGCGCTACTACGAGTCTCTAGGGTTTGCAGATCGTCAGCAAGGCAAGTAACACATTGATCATACCTCTTATTACCCAGTTTTTATGCATTAGTTTCAATCCTAAAACACTGCATGCTTAGGATGTGATTAACATGTGGGTATTGGAAAGTAGATGATGAGGTAGAACCTATTGCCCTTTTGTTATCAAACCTTGGGAGTTACATCTATGTTATGCTTAGGTTGCCATGCTATGCTCGTAGACATGGTTTGGTTTGAGTGATCCATGATAGATGTGAGATTGTTAATTAATGGTTAACTTAAGGTGGCTACTTAAATACACATCTGCGTGGATTGGTTGCGGGCACCTGGGGTTATACCAGTGTTGTCCTTTGGTTCGCCACCCAGGCTCAAAGGGATCATAAGATTATTCTTGCTAGAAACTTCCGTGTGCAGCCACAAGCTATTATGGGCCCTAGCATAGTTTAGTATGTTGCATGACCTCTTTCAGTGGTAGACTAGCAGATTAGGGGATGTAGGTTGGTACTGTCTACCCAGAGTAAAGAGTTAATATTTCTGAAAGACTATGTCTCGGTCATCCGTTTCTCAAACACCATGTAGTGCGAGAAATCCAACGGAGGAGATGGAGTCTTGTGGGGAAAAGTGCGCAAACCTATGTAGAGTGTACAAACTAATCATGGTTAGCCGTGTCCCCGGTTATGGACATCTTGAGTATCTGGTTTTTGGATTATCATGTTGATCTCATCACTAGAAATTAATTTGTTGGGTTATTAATTACTGTTTAATTGGGATTGAGATGGGGGTACCATTCTCAATGTTCAATCAACTACCATGATAGTTAAACAAAATATATTCCTTGGATGTAGGGAAAAATTGGCTTTTCGCAAAAATATTATAACCATAGAGCCTCCACCAGCCATATATGCATGTAGTGATAGCATTTACCTGTTCATTGCTCTACTGTGTTATATTGCCAGCATATTCCATGTGCTGACCCATTTCGGGCTGCAACATATCATGTTGCAGACTTTTCAAACAAAGTGTAAGGTGCGCTAGGTCGTTGTCGTGCACTCAGCTATGCCGTTGGAGTTGATGGACTCACTTTATCTTCCAAGCCTTCCACTGTTATTGTATTTAGATGGCCTTAAGCCATATTATTGTAATAAGTTCTCTTTTGAGACATTCTATGTATTAAGTGTGTGATTGCATTCTATTATAAATCCTTCAAATACTGTGTGTGTCAGCATTATCGATCCAGGGATGACACTTATACACAGAGATTTGACCGTTTGAGGTCGGATCGTTACAAGATGGTATCAGAGCACACACTGATTGTAGGACACGACCACTAAGATAAGCCATAGGTCACTCTTCTCTACTCATTTCTGACTCCTCTCCATTTTCCACACTATAGGAAGGAGGACTCAAGGAACAAGTTTGCACAACCGAATGAAGACACACCTTTTGGGAGACACTTGAAGGAAGTCACTAGGTACCTGAACATCAGAATACCAAGCTTCACTAGGACCTACACTGCCACTTTACCAGAAGAGGAGCATTGGATGATTCGAGTTCAAGTTCCAGGAAGGACATTCACGCCAGTTACTGAGCCCATAGAGTTTTCCTTTGATGCACCAACCTAGAGTCTAGGAAAGAGCATGACAGCCCACATCGCCATGGGACGCATCAGCGAAGTTTATCACAAGGATCTTAAGGACACCATCTACCAGATATGTGGGCATCGAGATGAGCAATGGGAGATGATCAGCACCAGGAGGGGCAGGTCCATTGCAGCTTTCATCCAGGAGTTAAACCAGCACATTCGTTGCCAGGAGAACCAAATGTGCGCAAGCATGATAGACCTGAAGAAGGTGATGACCAGGAACATGGAGCTAGAATAGGAACTCAAGTCTACACGCGACGGATATGAGGAAGAAATCACAATACTAGTGGAGAAGAATGACGACCTGACAAGGAAGCTAGGAGTGTTCATGGGAGACCCCGCGCCAGGAGGAGATGACGACCCTCCCGAGGACATTCGTTCTGAAGACTACATCATCATCGATGACCCCGACTCCGACCCCGACAGTAGTGATGATGATTATGAAGACGAAGCTGGAGCGGATATCATGGAGTCTTCCACCGATCAAAATTTCTAGTAGACCACCATATTATCAGTAGTATTCCCCCATGTATATAGTAGTAACCCGAGCAGTGTAACGATAGTTAGATCGACTATATGCCCTTGTTTGAATTGATTGGTGTGATATGAATGTGTTTGTATCATGTGCATATGGGTAGTGCTTTCTCACTAGACCTCATTCTATTCTAATCTCTCCCCTCTAAACCTACCAGATGCCTCCGAGACATGACCCCGGATTTGCCTTCCCGTTGGAGCTCACTCAATTGATCCAACAACAGAATGCCTTGATGCAACTACTAGTCCAGAACCAAGGCAACATAAACAACAACAACAACAACAACAACAACAACAACAACAACAACCCACCACCACCACCTCCATTGACAATTTAGCCTGTTTTCTGAGGTTGCAGCCGCCAGTGTTTTCCAGTAGCACCGAGTCGATAGTTGCTGATGACTGGCTACGCATGATTGGAAGGGAGTTGACCACCGCAGGTTGCACAGATGCTGAGAAGGTGCGTTTTGCCGCACATCAATTGGATGGACCCGCAGCCTAATGGTGGGAGAATTACACAACCACTTTCCCTATAGCCAATGTCACTTGGGATCAGTTTCAGCAAGCATTCTGCACTACACATGTCTCAACTGGAGCTATGAGCATGAAGGAGCATGAGGTTTGCAACTTACGCCAGGGAAATCGTACTGTGGGGCAGTACATGGATGAGTTCAGTAAGTTAGCTCGCTATGCCCCGGATGATGTCGCCACCGATGCCGCGAAGCAGGACAAGTTTATGGAAGGGTTGAATGATGAGATGAGTATGCAGTTGATAGTAGCGACATTCGCTAACTACCAGGAGTTGGTAGACAAGGCTCTTATGATTGAAGGGAAGCAGCAACAGATAGAGAGCCGCAAGAGGAAGTATGGACAAGGGAAGTACAATTCAGGAGCTCAGCAAAAGCCTCATTTTACCTCGAACTCGGGAGGATATACCCATAACCATGGAGGACATATGCACAATGGAGGAAGTTCGCATAACCACAGTGGCCCCAAGAATGGAAATGGGAATGGAGCCGGCAGCAACCAGAACCGCTCTAACCCAGCCACACCCACCAAGAAGGACCAAAGTCACATTACTTGTTTCAAGTGCGGGAAGACTGGACACTATGCCAATGAGTGCCCCGAAGCAAAGAATGGTAATGGCAATGGAAGCTTTGGGAAGAAGCCCAACCCTTTCAATAGGGGACATGTGAACCACGTTAATGTGGAGGAGGTTGAAGAGCAGCCAGACGCAGTTATCGGTAAGTTTTTGGTTAAGTCATTTACCGCTCTCGTTCTTTTTGACACTGGTGCATCGCATTCATACATATCAAGGGGATTTCTGGACAAGTTTAAGCTACCCACCTTAGCTCTTAGGACACCCATGTTAGTAAGCTCACCAGGTGCAGAGTATATGGCCAGCCGATGGTGCGATCGGTTACCCTTAACCATTGGTAGCCATGTTTTCCCCTCAGACCTAATAATTCTGGAGTCACAAGGATTGGATGTTATACTAGGCATGGATTGGCTGTCGAAGTATGGAGGAAACATTGACTGTGCTAGTAGGTCAATTTTGGTCACCACCCCGGAGGGAAAAAAGATTAAGTATGTATCCAGGCATGCGCCAAGGAGAACCCAAGTAAATTCCCTCTCAGGAGTTGTTCACGAGGAAGTGCCTGTAGTGAAGGATTATCCGGATGTATTTCCAGAGGAGCTACCAGGCATGCCGCCGGATCGAGACATTGAGTTTTTGATAGAGCTATTACCAGGCACCAGACCGATATCAAAGAGACCATACCGGATGCCCGCAAATGATCTGGAGGAGATTAAGAAGAAGATTAAGGAGTTATTAGAGAAAGGTTACATTCGATGAAGTTCGTCACCGTGGGGAGCACCAGTGCTTTTGGTTGAGAAGAAGGATGGATCTTTGAGAATGGTTGTTGATTATCGTGCATTGAATGAAGTGACGATCAAGAACAAGTACCCACTGCTGATGATCAATGATTTGTTTGACCAGCTGTAAGGAGCTAAAGTATTCTCCAAGATCGATCTACGATCAGGATACCACCAGTCGAAGATCCGAGAATAGGATATACCCAAGACAACCTTCACCACAAGGTACAGGCTATACGAGTACATGGTTATGTCATTTGGATTGACTAACGCCCCTGCCTATTTCATGAGTATGATGAATAAGGTGTTCATGGAGTTCTTGGATAAGTTTGTTGTGGTGTTCATTAATGATATCTTGGTATACTCGAAGAATGAAGATGAGCACAAGGAGCATTTGCGTTTAGTTCTCGAGAAGCTCAGGGAACATCAGTTATATGCCAAGTTCAGCAAGTGTGAGTTTTGGTTAAAGGAAGTTGGATTTCTTGGCCATGTTATATCAGGAGAAGGTATAGCAGTGGATCCTACCAAGGTTCAGTCTGTCACTGAGTGGTTGGCACCCACCTCAGTTGGAGAGATCCGTAGTTTTCTTGGACTCGCGGGATATTATCGGAGATTCATTGAGAATTTTTCTAAGATTGCGAAGCCCATGACGTAGTTGCTGAAGAAAGACACTAAGTTTAAGTGGACAGATGAATGTGAGGCGAGTTTTCAGGAGCTGAAGAAACGTTTGGTTACAACCCTAGTGCTGATTCTGTCGGATATACGCAAGGATTTCCAAGTGTACTGCGACGCTTCTCGTTTAGGACTTCAATCAACATTATTGGGAAAGATTCAAGAAGCTCAGAAGGATGATAAGGAAATTGCTGAGATAAAGGAGAAGATGAGCAAAGGAAAAGCCAAGGGTTTTCATGAGGATGAGCACGATACCTTATGGTTTGAGGACCGTGTTTATGTACCCAATAATACATAGATCAGGAAGTTAATACTTCAGGAAGCTCATGACTCGCCATACTCGATACACCCCGGAAACACCAAGATGTATTTGGATTTGAAGGAGCGTTTCTGGTGGACAGGGATGAAGAAGGATATTGCCGAGTATGTAGCCGTATGTGATGTATGTCAGAGAGTGAAGGCAGAACATCAGAAGCCAGCAGGATTACTGCAGCCTATGCCGATACCCGAATGGAAGTGGGATAAGCTTGGCATGGATTTCATCACCGGATTACCTAGGACCTAATCGGGATATGATTTTATCTGGGTAGTAGTGGATCGTTTGACCAAAGTGGCTCACTTTATCCCAATGAAAACTACCTATATGAGTGCGAAGTTGGCCAAGATATATATGACCAGGATCGTGTGTCTGCATGGAGTTCCGAGGACCATCGTATCAGATAGTGGGACCCAGTTTACTTCAAAGTTTTGGAATCAGCTGCACCAGACCTTGGGTACCAGGCTAGAGTTCAGTACTGCCTTTCATCCGTAGACAGATGGACAAACTGAGAGAGTCAATCAGATTCTGGAGGACATGTTGAGAGCTTGTGCGCTGGATTATGGACCTAGCTGGGATGATAATTTGCCCTACACGGAGTTCTCATACAACAACAGCTACCAGGATAGTTTGAAGATGGCACCTTTCGAAGCTTTGTATGGAATGAGGTGCAGGACACCGTTAATGTGGGATGAAGTTGGAGACCATCAGTTGTTTGGACCAGATTTGATCAAAGAGTCCAAAGAGAAGGTTAAGTTGATTCGAGATAGACTGAAGGTAGCTCAGTCCAAACAGAAGAGTTATGCAGACTCAAAACGCAAGGAAGTAGTCTATGAAATCGGAGATAGAGCATATCTTCGTGTGTCACCTCTGCGAGGAGTTAAACGCTTTGGAGTTAAGGGAAAGTTAGCCCCGAGATTTGTAGGACCATACCGAGTTTTGGAACGTATGGGAGAAGTGGCCTACAAGTTGGAGTTACTCGAAGGACTGTCAGGAGTTCATGATGTGTTCCATGTTTCTCAGTTGAAGAAGTGCCATTCTGAGATGGCCGATATCCCTCTGAGAGATACAGTGCCCCTGGAAGCAATTTAGTTGGATAGTGATCTGACCTACGAGGAGAAACCAGTCAAGATTCTCGAGTTTGCCAGCCGAGTCACACGCAGCAATGTTATCAAGTTTTGCAAAGTTCAGTGGAGCCACCATACCGAGGATGAAGCCACCTAGGAGCGAGAGGAAGACCTACGGAAAGACCACTCACACCTATTTTCTAACCAACCCGAATCTCGAGGGCGAGATTCATCTTAAGGGGGGTAGGTTTGTAACATCCCAAATTTTCAATTTGGAATGTTATACATAGGTCATCATATGCATATCATATTTTATTTGCAATTTGGGTTTTGATCCTAGAAATTCTAAGCAACTCAAGGACCCACGGAGAGAGTTGGGGATTTCGTTTATTTTCATATTTGAGTTTTTCTCAAATATTGAAAAGAGGATCATTTTGGTTTTAATTATTTTTCTCTCCAAAATATTTCCAATATTAAAAATAAAAGAGAGGAGATAAAATGACTTCTCCAAAATAAAGGAAATATTGGAGGAAAATGTTAAAATCAAATAAATAATTTTATTTGTTATTTTATTTGAATTAGAAAAAAATGCATTTTTCAAAATTGCATTTTTAGGCCAAGAAAATTTTCACTTTGTCTTAAATATTTTATTTAAACGGCGAAAATTGTTTTTGACATTTTTTAGAATTTTTTAGAATTTTTTTAGGATTTTTACTTTTTGGCGAAATTTAGTTTTTTTTAAATAAAAAAAGTCACGCGCCCGACTGGGCCAACGACCCAGCCGAGATGGGCCAAGCCCACCAGCGCCGCCGCCTCCCGCAGCCATGCCAGCGCCGGACTCCCACCAGAGTCCGGGTCAGCCTCGGCGTCCGTGCCCCCTCCCGCAAGACGCCGCCGCCCCTGAGGCCTTTATAACCCGCGCCACCCCCGTCGCCTCTCACCACAACCGCGGCCACTCTGCCGCGCCGCTCCGCAGCCCGCCGGAGCCGCCGCCCCACCCGAAGCCACCGGCGCCGATGACCGGTACGGAACCGCCCGGTTCGCCGGTTCTTCCGGTTTTTTGGTTTTGGATCTAGGTCGGTTTTTTTAGGATTAGGTTTCTTCTCGGTTTAGTTCTAATCCGCGAACGTTCGTTCGTTTAGACCTAATAACAAACAAATTCGTTCGTTTGCCTCTGTTAGCGGACGTTCGTCCGATAGATTTTTCTTTTTCTGTTTTATTTTCACCAGGGACCTATCCGCGATTATTTTTATCGCATATTAGCCCCTGATCTTCAAACCCTCGCAACTTTTCAACCATTCGTCCAAATCCAGTGAAACCAACGCCAAAATCTTTGTCTTGAAGCCCTCTTACCAGTTAAACAACTTGAACATGGTTTTGACAATTTAAAATTTTGGTTGCAAGCAGATTTGCATTCGAAGTTCTTTTGACCGTAGTTTCAGTTCCGTAGCTCTGATTCGATTGATTCTTTTTGCAAATCGAAGATCTTCAGTTGGACTTTCAGATTGGATCTTCTTATTTGAGTTTTACCCTTGCATCTTTGCTTGAGTGCTTATGTATGCTATTGTTTGTTTGCGATAGAATTCCCGGAGTGCGAAGCATGCTACTACGAGTCTCTAGGGTTTGCAGATCGTCAGCAAGGCAAGTAACACATTGATCATACCCCTTTATTACCCAGTTTTTATGCATTAGTTTCAATCCTAAAACACTGCATGCTTAGGATGTGATTAACATGTGGCTATTAGGAAGTAGATGATGAGGTAGAACCTATTGCCCTTTTATTATCAAACCTTGGGAATTACATCTACGTTATGCTTAGGTTGCCATGCTATGCTCGTAGACATGGTTTGGTTTGAGTGAACCATGACAGATGTGAGATTGTTAATTAATGGTTAACTTAAGGTGTCTACTTAAATACCCATCTGCGTGGATTGGTTGCGGGAACCTGGGGTTATACCAGTGTTGTCCTTTGGTTCGCCACCCAGGCTCAAAGGGATCATAAGATTATTCTTGCTAGAAACTTCCGTGTGCAGTCACAAGCTATTATGGGCTCTAGCATAGTTGAGTATGTTGCATGACCTCTTTCAGTGGTAGACTAGCAGATGTAGGGGATGTAGGTTGGTACTGTCTACCCAGAGTAAAGAGCTAATGTTTCTGAAAGACTGTGTCTCGATCATTTGTTTCTCAAACACCATGTAGTGCGAGAAATCCAACGGAGGAGATCGAGTCTTGTGGGGAAAAGTGCGCAAACCTATGTAGAGTGTACAAACTAATCATGGTTAGCCGTGTCCCCGGTTATGGACATCTTGAGTATCTGGTTCTTGGATTATCATGTTGATCTCATCACTCTAAATTAATTTGTTGGGTTATTAATTACTGTTTAATTGGGATTAAGATGGGGTGTGACAGCCTGGTTTTTGCCCTCCTTTATTTGCCTGATTTTTAGTTGGATTGATTTTGAAATTTGGAGTTTTTGAATCTTTTCATATGGACTTAAACACTTGGGTACCCCTTGGCTTTCACCCAAGTGTCCCATTTCCCTCTCTAAGCATCATTCCCTCTCTGGTTCATCTCAAAATAATTATTGGAATATTTTTCTTAAATGAAAAATATTCATTTCCCTCTCTTAAACCCTAGCTAGATCAATGTGCTCCAAATCAACCCCAATTTTTCTTGCCCACAAAATCTGAGAAAATTCACAAATATTCTTGGAACCCTAGGGCACCCTTCTGAGCAAAAATATTGCATAACTTTTTGGAATATTTTTGCTACAGAAAATATTTTCTATTCTAGACAGAAATTGTGGTTTCTACAGCAACTACCATTTTACTTGCTCCATTGTGGCTGATTTTTCTTGTGCATCATCACCTTAGTAGATGGTTGCTAACCTCCAAAGCCCAGCTCCCAACTCCTAGCCATTTGAACTCAGTAACCTCTCAAAGTTACTAATCAGAAACTTACTAGGCTTGTGAAATATTTTCTATTGCGTTTGGATCCAAACCATAGCGTGGTAAACTTCAAAACTACCACGAACAACATGCCAGACATGAAGTTTGGTCTTAGGTCGGCCTGAGGTCAGAGTTCACGTGGTGACCGCGTTTGTCCACGCATGCCGGCATACGGCCGACACGCTCTGCGACGCGCCCGAGCCTCTATTGATCGCGTGCTCGCTTCCCCGCCTGCCTAAGCATGCCAAACCTTGCCACCATCTTCGTCCTAGCCCCCTTAACTCTCCCGTGGCACTCGCCGACGCCGGAGCTCACCTCAGCGAGCACAAGCACAGTCCAGCCAACGTAACAGTGCAGTGCACATTGTGCTCGTCGCCATCCTCTCGATCCTGCGCTCCTCCTCGTTCGCCAACAGTCCCCGCGTGAGCTGCGTCTCCTTCTCCCCCTCTCACTGATGCCGTTCGTCGTCGGGCGCCGTGTCCAGGTGTCCCCCGGTGGAGCCCAAACCCCCCTCAACGCTCGGCTATAAATAGAGCCCTCCCCAGCCTCCTCGAGCACCATCCTCCACTCCCACAAACTCCACAACCTCGTAGAGAACCGTAGCCTAGCCGGGCAGGCCACGGGCCGCCGTCCCCTAGCTCGAGCTCGCCGGCAATCCCCTCGGGTCGTCTCCGTAGCTCCGGTCCCTCCCAGGCCTAGGCAACCCTTCTAGGGCCTCCGCTACTCTGCAATGGTGCTGTTCCGCCCGGTTGGAGCCCCTGGAGTCGCCTCGGCTCACCGTCGTCTTCGTCTCCGGCGAGCTCTGCTTCCTGTCTCCGCTAGAGAGGACGATTCCGACGCCGTCCGACCACCCCTAGCTACTCTACGGGTACGGGCAGGTGCGCCTCCATCTCCTTTCTTGATCCCTCCCTCTCGTTTGGGCCAAGGAGCCCTCGTCGCCAGCGTTTGCTCCAGCGAAGCCGTGCCGTCCCCTGTTTCTTTCCCCCTCTCCCCCTCACCTGACTAGCGGGGCCCGCTAGTCAGCCACTCAGTACGCGCGCGAAGCGGTACGAGTGGTGGCACCCCGAGGCATTACGCCTTCGACGTCACCCCCAGTCTGACATTATTTAAATTCAAATTTCATTTATATCCAGAGAGCTACAAACAGCTATAACTTTTCAACCACAAGTCCAAATGAATTGATTCTTTTTGCATTGTGTTCTTTGTAAAGAAATCTAGCAGCTCACCAAAAATGGGATTTTTCCCTGCTGTCTAGATTTTCTGGTGAATTTCAGAAGGGTTCTTGATGTTTTCTTTTTGTGTTTATAAATGTTTTCAGATAAGTGAAGCTTGTCTTGAGGATCACCAGGAGGCTTGTGAACCTCATCTGCACTAAGGCAAGCCACATCAACATTTTCATGGTGTCATTGCAATATTTGTGATTTTCCTACTTGAATGAATGAGTTAATCCATGCATATAGATCACTATTGTGTTATTTTTATTCTGTTAATTGATTGTCCAAGTTAATATGCTTGTGCTACAGAAAGTTTAAAGCTAACTAAGTTGGTAAAGAGACTAAAACTAATTTTGCTATGAACGAAATAATATGGTTATGGATATAAGTAATTAATTGGAGTTATTTTTCTTGCATAAGAAAAATGATAAAATTTGTTAGAAAAGATTCTGTTTAATGTGAGGTTTAATCTTGACCAGAGAAGTGGCAATAGTTGTTGATGGTTATGCTTAGTGTGGATATAGTTGACTCAGTCTTTTCCGTTAATATGTGATGCATATGTTATTGTTGCACTTCATGGCATACTATGACATCGGTTATTTGCAATATAAGTTGAACCTGATAATAATACAACTTGAATATATCGTTGACCGGGTCATGGTGCTGCTGAATCGAGTTTTTCCCAGTGCAACCACATTTGCCTTTATGGGAAGGCCTTTATTCAGTCCGTTGTCATGCCTCTGGTCGGTGCCTCCAACTAGGGAAGGTTATGGACGTGCGGTACCCTGGCCCGGTAAGCAGACATAACCTTATGTGCCCGTTGTTGAGATTTTGGTACCGCTCCCCGTGAGGGACGTTTATGTTTTGGCCACGACGGTGGTCGTTGTGTCTTTGGTAGACACGGGGCCACCCAGGACTAGCCCAGTTGGGAGTGAGTCGGAGTAGCCGAGAGAGTGTCATGGCAATGGAGGGGTTTCATCGGAATGCCGTTGGTCCACCCGAATGGGAGTATGAGGCCATGGGTTCCGTGGTGTGGGTACAGTGCGCTACCTCTGCAGAGTGTATTAATCTATCGATAGCCGAGTCCATGGTTACGGACACGCTCGGAAGTAGGTCACACCATGGGTCAACATTTAATAAAACTTGCACACTAAGTTATGAACTCTACACTGTTGATGATGGCGAGAAGGCCATCGGGTTGGATAAGACCAAGTGTTGGTCGTGGTTGTGATCGCCAGAAGGATCATTGTTTTAGACTAAGTATGGGTCGTGGTTGTGATCGCCGGAAAGATCACGAGAGATTCATAGTTAAGATTTTGAGGTTGGTACGGTGGTGATCCAAGAAGTGACCACTGTTGGTAAGAGGGATTTCTCTCACAAGAGTATGATCACATCATGTTGGTTATATTGTTGCATTGTCAATAATTGGTTAATTATCATGATATTGTTTGTCATTATGTTTATGTCTATTGTGAGCTTGCTAGTACATTCCATGTACTGACCTGGCGTGTCATGCCAGATTTCAGGAAAGCTTTGTTGGAAAGGAGTGCTGCCCGAGTCTAGATCATGTCCACATCAGTGTCCCTGTGCTATGGAGTTCCGCTACGACGTTGTTCCGCTGCCGCATAGTTGTTATCGAGGCCTTTATGTTCACTAAATAATGTACATATTGTTCAACCGCACCGTGTGTGCCGCTTGGCCTCGCTACCTGTTGTAATGTAAACCTTGATCCGCTAGCATCAATAAAGAGGTTGTTTTCTGTACCAAGATGTTGCGTGTTGTCAGAAGACATGGTCTCTGGGCTGGCAATGGATGGTAAACTGGTTGCTCTGAGCCAGGGTGCCACAACGCTTGGTATCAGAGCCGCGCTGACTGTAGGCCATGCTAGACTATGACGTGTTGACTAAACAGTAGATACGAGTTTACGTTGAGTGTCGGTAGCATTGGTAGCTGGTTGTTGCATTGCATATTCTTGTCTTATTTTTATGCTAACCTACTAATGGTTGTGAGTGTAGATGGCTCCGGTGCCGTATCGGTGCCAGTTGCAGCTGATGTCGTACACGTTGTCGCATCTTCTTTGTAACGTGTGGCGTCGGCTGTACCCCCTCGGCGACGATCCAGTTCACCGTGTGTACCGGGAGCGTCTAGCTAACTCAGTGTATGAGTATCACACAGTGGTCACTCTGCGCACCAGTTCCGACTCCAGCACTTACACTCGTACCTCTCGGAGCGGTTATGCTTCTACCGCTTCCCAGGTTGTCCAGTTTGCTGCATTCGAGGTCCTTGTTGAGCTTCGTTACAACGAGGTCCGGATGCAGAACCACCCAGGTTTCTACTACTATCCTTCTCTGCACGACAATGGTCGTGTCCACTTCCCTATCATTGATCCGGAGTCCGATAGTGTTGCTAGCCATCTTGCTCATTACATCACCGCTAGCTATCTTATTATCCACGAGCTGGCTCAAGAGCTGACTCGTGCCCGTACTGCTTTAGCATCTGCTCCAGTCTCTACTAGATCTGCCACTACTCCATCCTCCCTGGGATTTACTCCTTATATTCCAGTCAGTTCTAGTTCCCCTGTTTCACCGATTACTCCTTCGAGTAGCTCAGGCGCCTCGACCGTGAATCCTCTTAGTGCTCCTGCTGAGTGGGTTTCACTTCTCACTACTCATGTAGCCCCGATGCCTCACCCTATACCTGTCCCTGAGGGAGAGCCCTCAAGGCAACGTCGCCGTGTTACCTTTAACCCGGAGGTCTCAGTTAACCATGTCAGTTCAGGATCTGAGTCAGGAGAGGACCCCGCAACACTAGCAAAGTAGTAGAGCTTCTGAGTACTCGCAGTCATTCGGATGATGTATGAGTGTAGTTGTACGAGTCATGAGATTTCGTTTCATGTATGAGAGTAGTTGGACCTGTCATGTTATGTATCTTTCATGTATGAGTCTATGTATAATTATGTTGGGACCTTATTTTATTTGCCGTATTTTCTTCGTCATTTCGGTTTTTCTCGGGCTTTTGTTGTTGGCCTTTCCCCAATTTATTTTGAATGCTTCTCATCTCGGTTGCATTGTCTTGGGGAAAAACCACAATAGGATGCCGCGGGGAGGCAGCAGTAGCAACGTTCGCGAGGGTACTCCTGTTCATCGTTCCGCACGACAGGCAGGACACTCCCCCGAGCCGTACGTTCCACCACCGCCTCCACCGCCAAATCCGTCCTCCACCGAGAAAATGCTACGTATGTTTGAGGAAAGACGGAATAATGATCTGATTGAAATCTTAAAAAGTGTGCAAGCTATGGTGGGGCAGAATGGGAATTAGAACGGTCATCACTCAAAGGTGTCAGATTTTCGAAGGACCAAGCCTCCCAGTTCAGTCAGGCTATTGACCCCTTGGAAGCAGACGATTGGCTGCGAACCATTGAGAGGAAACTTGAGATTGCACGGACTGAAGAAGGTGATAAAGTTCCATTTGCAACTCATTATCTTGAAGGCGCTGCTGCCATATGGTGGGAAAATATAAAAGCCATGTGGCCTGCTGATGAAGAAATCACCTGGTCAAAATTCACGGATCAGTTCCGGAAATATCATATCCCTACTGGAATTATGAAGACTAAGCAGCAAGAATTTCTTGCGCTCCTCCAAGGAAATCAGTCTGTGGGTGAATATTTGCAAAAATTCAATCATTTGTCATGTTACTCCCTTCATGACGTGGCCACTGAAGAAAGAAAGATTGACAGATTTCTTGGTGGATTAAACCCGCAACTCCAGTGTACTCTCAGCATGTTTGATTTTCCAGATTTTCAAACTCTGGTGAACAAAGCTTTCATTGCGGAAAGGAGGCACAAGCTCGTATCAGACAACAATCCTGTAAATAACGATCACAAGCGCAAGTTTGAGCCAAAGAAGGATGGACAACCCGTGCAAAAGGCTCGTACCTGGCAGCAGACTCAGGTGGAATACAAGCCCAATTGGCAACAGAGTGTTAACAAGACCACCACCCAAGTCAAGAATGTCATGACCAACCCGGTTCACGAGGAGCGACAACGCATCAATGCTTTCTTCAGTTGTGGGCAAACTGGACATTATGCTAGACAGTGTCCCAAGAACAGCAAGGCAAATGCTCTATTCAGACCACAAGTCAACTTTATGGAATCATGCCCGGACCAGCAACACATCACTGGGCACGTTCATCACCTCCTCGCAGATGAAGCCCAAGAAAACCCCGAAATCGCCATTGGTATGTTTCCTGTTAACAATATACCTGCAGTAATTTTATTTGACGCTGGGGCTTCCCACTCTTTTATCTCTCGGAGTTTTGTTGCCCAAAGCAAATTTCCTTGTTCACTTTTGGGTAATAATATGCTGGTACAAACCCCGGGATCCTTAATCAAGAGCAATCTGGTCTGCCATAATCTGGAAATCAATATCAATGGAGTCTGTTTTTCAACTTCTTTGATATTTATTGAGTCTGCTAAACTGGATGTTATCTTGGGTATGAATTGGCGGACCCAATACCAAGTATGCATAAATTGCGCGTCTCGAGAAGTCACTTTGACCAGTCAGAAGGGGCAGACTACCAAATTCTATGCTTGCAGAAGAATACCCAAGAAAGAAATGGCCTTCACCGTTGTGGCTGAATTGAAATTAATTCCTGTGGTCAGTGAGTTTCCTGATGTATTTCCAGAAGAGCTGCCAGGCATGCCACCAGATCGAGAGCTTGAGTTCGCAATAGATCTTGTGCCCGGAACCGTACTGTTATACAAGAAGTATTACCAGATGCCCTCGTCAGAATTAGTGGAGCTAAAGAAACAGCTTGATGAAATGCTCCAGAAAGGATATATCCGTCCCAGCTCTTCACCATGGGGATCACCTACTATCTTCGTGGACAAAAAGGATGGCAGCCTCCGCATGTGTGTGGATTACCGTCAGCTGAACGATGTCACCATCTGTTGGGGATATTACTGCTGGGCATAAACCGGCCTATCTGGGCCGGGTCAACTTCATCAGTAGTTCAAGAGTGCTAAAGCCCAGGAAGACAGATGAGGGCTTAAGGCCAGTAGTCGGTTTAAGACTTGTAGCTGTAAACCGGTATTTGTATATAAACTTGTATTGTAAGTTAGGAATAAGGAGAGACCAACCCGGATACGAATATCGACCGGTGTTGGGACTTGGTGAACCGACGGGCGTCACCCTGTATATAAGGGGACGACCCGGCGGCGGTTCAAGGACAACAGACAACAACTCGAGACATAGGCGAAGCTTGTTTGCTCCCTAGTCATCGAAACCCCATCAATTCCATCACAACTAGACGTAGGCTTTTACCTTCATCGAAGGGGACGGACTAGTATAAACTCTCTTGCGTCCCTGTGTCCGCTTTAACCCCTTCAAGCTAACCCGTCGCGACGGCTCCACGACTAAGTCCTTTCTCTAGGACATCTGCCGTGACAAAACCACGACAGTTGGCGCCCACCGTGGGGCTATCGCATGATGGTTTCAGGTTCTTGGAGGGCCGCTTTGAAGGACTCGAGGGCTACGCTGTAGGCCGGATGACTAAGAGTCGTCGCGACAAGCTCTACATCGACGACGCAGGCTGGGGCCCCGAGGCCGGCTCAGTTGAGTACGGGTACCGGGTCCCCTTTGGTGGTATTCACGTTTTCATTGGCAAGATCGGTGAACCGGGCCCTGAGCCGGACATCTGCACCGACCTCGTCGAGACGGCTCAGCGCGCGCGATCCACCCGGGTTAAACCGGCCATGAAGCGTGCCTTCGTGGGAGTCATCCATGGAGGAAGTTATGAGGATGGATTGGAATCTCGCGGCGATACCGTTGTTTGTTTCGATGACGAGTCATCGACCGGAGAAACCGAATCTCTTTATCAGCTACAAGACGGCCAGATTGGGGGCTGTTCCGATGGCGACAGTATTCCGGACCCCTCTGATCTGCCCAACCGGGTTGGAATATTCATGGCTGGCACACAAGTAGCGCTTCATTCTTCGACCGCTGCGGCAACAACCTCCGGTTCAGCAGCGGCGACGGCTGCCGGGGCAGGAGGCCCTGTGCGCCCGCCGGCTCAAGTTCTATTAGAGCTATTTGATGCATTGGCTGTGCTTATGGCGGAAGCTAATCCGGCGGATCAGGGCGTTCACAGTGCGGAGATTGCAAAGGTGAAGGAACAGATCACCCAGGCCAAGGCAGATCTGGCAGCTGAGGACACCAGGATGGCCACGGAGCGGGCCGCTTTAGATGCACAAGCCTACATGCTCATGTTGGACCAGAGCGCGTCGTAGGAAGTCATGAGGAGGAAGTACCGATCCCGTTTGCCTCCGGTTTTCGAGGCCAGAGACCTTTTCAACACTCCAGGAGCAGGAACCGGCAATCCGCTGGAGGGAAACCGGGCAGAAGCTCCTGGGACCGGTGCACCGGTTCAGCCTCGTCAGATGGACCCGCCTCATCAAAACACCGTGATACCTCAGGCTGTTTTAACACCTCTGGGTCATTACTCCAACCCAATGGACAATCTCGTCGCCGCTGCTGCACGGCTGGAGGCCATTCCAATTGAAGGTGAATCGCCGCAGGCAGTAGAAACACGATGGGTCAAGGAGCTTCTGAGGACAGCTTTGGTCCAACAGGAAGCATACTCCTACAGCCGCGACCGGATCCACTCAACCCCCCGTCCAAGCCGGAGCTATAGCAGACATATGGATGAACCGACAGTATCGAGTAATGAGCGACGTGGAGCACCCCGTGGCAACAACCCGGCGGGTGGTGCTGATAACGCTCAGGAAGTGGTGGACCGGGCCCGAGCGCGCAGGGAGGCCGAGTTAGCCGCACAACATCAGGCTCGGCAGCTCACGCCGGTTCGTCCAACTATCTCGATCGAACCTTATGTTACTTCTAGCTCTTTGGGGGTGCCTTGCCTTGTCCCCGCTTTACGCAATGTGCGCCTGCCCAAGGATTTCAAAGGCCCGCGCAAAGTACCAAATTACACGGCGGATCAACCTCCAGAGACATGGGTGGAGAGCTATGAGATGGCCATGGAGATTCTTGATGTGGATGACGCGGTGTGTGCGAAATACTTCACCATGATGCTTGAAGGAACGGCCCGTACTTGGTTAAAAAGCTTGCCGGCTAATTCTATCAGTTCATGGGCCCAATTACGCGCCCGGTTTATCAGCAATTTCAAGGATACATGTAAACAGCCTATGTCGATAGTGGACTTAGCTACCTGCGTCCAGGAGGAAGGAGAATCGACGACTCATTGGGTGCACAGGGTTTCACAAGTGTTGCATTCATCAGACCGCATCAACGCTGACACCGCTGTATTAACCCTAGAAGGCAACTGCTGGTTTGGGCCCCTAAATCTGAAGTTGGGACGGATGAAGCATCATTGCACTGACATGGGAACCCTCATGGCTGCTTTGGTAAAGTATGCTGATTCTGATAGTACCAAGGATCCCGAATCTGATGATGACAAGGCAGGGAAGGGAAAGAGGAACATCAACTCCAAAGGCCAGCAGCATCACTGGGCACGCAATGGTGGTGGAGGCAAGCGTAAAGAAGATGGTAATATGGACTTTGTGGCTAATACCAACACGCAAGACAATGGCCAGCGACGCAAGGGTAAACCGAAAAATCGCAATGGGGCACCCAACCCTAACCCGGACCGCCTAAACTATCTACTGAGCCAACCCTGTCCAAGACATGGGACGAAGGAAGTGCCAGCAAACCACCTTTGGAAGGATTGCTTCATTATGCAGGAGTTCAAGAATTCTAATGCTTTCCGGTATGATCACGGCTCCGGCGGTGGCTCAGGGTCCGGGCCGGGTTACAGTGGAGGAAATTCCGGTTCAGGATTTAACGGTAATCCGGGCGGACATAACAATCAAAATAGTCAGAACAACCAGGGTGGTTACAACCAACAACAACAACAGTCAGGTTACCAGAGCAACCCAAAGCAGCTGAGTAGTGGGTAGTACCATGTCTTCACCACTAGCTTGGACAAGCGAGACCGGAAGGTTCAGAGGCGGGCGGTCAACTCTGTTGAACCGGCCATACCCCGTTTTCTACGCTGGTCTGAACAGCCAATCATATGGAGCAGAGAGGATCACCCTCCCCAGGTTGATAATCCGGGTCAGTTGTCTCTAGTGGTGGCGCTTCAGGTGGGAGGTTACAAGTTCACCAATGTGCTCATGGATGGAGGGAGCAGCATCAATATCTTGTACTATGAGACCTTCCGTCGTATGGGACTAACAGATAAAAATCTCAAACCATCTAATACAGTGTTCCACGGTGTAGTACCTAGCAGATCAGCATATCCTGTTGGTAAGATAGCTCTAGAAGTGGCCTTTGGGGATGATCATGATTCTAGGTCGGAGACATTGACGTTTGAAGTGGTGAAAATCCAAAGTCCATATCACGCCCTGTTTGGGCAACCGGCTTACGCCAAGTTTATGGCACGACCCTGTTATGTGTATTTGCAGCTCAAGATGCCGGGTCACAAGGGGACAATAACGGTTCACGGAAGCCGCAAAATCGCTTTGGAGTGCGAGGAAGGAGATGCGGCCTATGCAGAGTTGGTTTGTGCCACCGAAGAGTTGAAGTATTATAAGGACAATGTTGATCCGGCGGACATGACTCCATTAAAGAAGCCAACTACGGAGCATGATCCAGCCCTGAAGTTCAAATCGGCAGCAGAAACTAAGCTTGTTGACTTTGTACCTGGCGATTCGTCCAAGCAGTTCAGCATCAGTGCCAACTTGGATTCGAAATAGGAAAGCGCGCTCATCGAGTTCATCCGTGAGAATCGGGACATTTTTGCATGGAAGCCCTCTGACATGCCAGGTGTACCAAGGCAACTCGCTGAGCATACCCTTAATGTGGATCCTAAATACAAACCGGTGAAACAGTTCCTCCGCCGGTTTAACGAAGAAAGACGCAAGGCGATTGGAGAAGAGGTAGCCAGGCTCTTAGCAGCTGGCTTTATTGTTGAAGTTTTTCACCCTGAGTGGCTTGCCAGTCCGGTGTTGGTCCTTAAGAAAAACGGCACCTGGCGCATGTGTGTGGATTACATAGATCTTAATAAGGCTTGTCCAGCAGATCCTTTTGCCCTCCCCCGTATTGATCAAATTACTGATGCTACGGCGGGTTGTGAGCGTTTAAGTTTTTTGGATGCATATTCTGGCTATCATCAGATCAAAATGGCAGTTAAGGACCAGGAGAAGACGACATTTATAACTCCTTTTGGAGCCTTCTGCTATGTGTCTATGCCCTTCGGGCTCAAGAGTGCCCAGGCAACTTATCAACGGTGTGTACAAAATTGTCTTCACAAGCAGATTGGCCGTAATGTACATGCTTACGTGGATGATATCATGGTTAAGTCCAGGGAGAAGGAGACTCTGATTGATGATTTGAGGGAAACCTTTGATAACCTGAGGAGATACAAGATGATGCTTAATCCGGACAAGTGTGTCTTTGGTGTACCGGCGGGAAAGTTATTGGGTTTTCTGGTGTCCAACAGGGGAATTGAGGCTAATCCGGAGAAGATCACAGCCATCACCTCCCTGGCTAAACCGAAGTGTATCAATGATGTTCAACGCCTGGCAGGCCGGATTGCCGCGTTAAGCCGGTTTATCAGTCGTCTTGGTGAGAAGGCAATCCCTTTGTATCAGATGTTGAAAAAAACGGATCAGTTTGTCTGGAGTTCCGCTGCTGATGAAGCATTTGAGGATTTAAAGCGGCAATTGGCCAATCCGCCTGTGTTCGCCGCTCCCATTGACAAGGAGCCGTTACTGCTATATGTTGCTGCTAATGCTCGGGCGGTCAGCGTGGCTATTGTGGTGGAGCGAAAGGAGGCAGGTAAGGAGCATCCGGTTCAACGTCCGGTCTATTATATCAGCGAGGTACTCATCGAGTCCAAGCAAAGGTATCCGCATTGGCAGAAGCTGGTGTATGGAGTTTTTATGGCAAGCCGGAAGCTTAAACAATACTTCCAAGGGCATCCAATTACGGTGGTCAGTTCTGCTCCTTTGGGGGATATCATCCAGAACCGGGAAGCAACTGGCCGGATTGCCAAGTGGGCTATAGAGCTTGGGCCGCACGATTTGAAGTATGTGCCTCGGACGGCGGTTAAGTCTCAAGCACTTGTTGATTTTATCAATGATTGGACGGAAATGCAAGCACCTGAAGAAAAGCCGGATCACACATATTGGACCATCCATTTTGATGGATCCAGGCAATTAGAAGGCTCGGGGGCTGGAGTCGTATTAAGTTCCCCACGAGGTGATAAGTTTTGTTATGTTCTCCGCTTAATGTTCCCTTGTACTAACAATGCAGCTGAGTATGAAGCCTTGCTCCATGGTCTCCGGATGGCTAAGGAGATGAATCTAAGTCGAGTTAAGTGCTTCGGTGACTCGGACCTCGTGGCTCAGCAAGTGTCTGGCACTTGGGACTCCAAGGACCCACTCATGGCAGCATATCGTCGTGAGGTGGATATTGTTGCAGGTCATTTCAAAGGCTATCAGGTGGACCACATGGACCGGCAGAAAAATGAAGCGGCGGACGCCTTAAGCCGGCTGGGCTCTCAGCGCAAATCGGTCCCGCCCAATGTTTTTCTGGATATGCTGCACAACCCGTCGGTCAAGATCCCTGGTGAAGCGGATTTTGCTATTCCTGATCCGGAGGCTCAATTGGTGGCAGCCCTTCATGTTATTCCGGATTGGACGCTTCCTTACCCGGCGTAGAAGAACCGGGGCGAGTTACCAGAGGATGAGACTCTGGCCCGATAGACAATCCGGCGATCCAAGTCCATGACTATTATCAACGGCGAGTTGCATCATTGCAGTGTGTCAGGAGCATTTCAACGCCGTGTGTCTCCTAAAGAAGGCCGTGAAATTTTGCGTGAGATCCACGAAGGAGATTGTGGTCACCACGCCGGTTCAAAATCTCTGGTGGCTAAAGCGTTTCGCCATGGCTTCTATTGGTTAACTGTTCATGCTGATGCGGAGGATCTGGTCAGACGATGTGATGGTTGCCAAAAGTTTTCAAGACGTGCTCATGTACCGGCTCAAGAATTGAGAATGATTCCAATTACTTGGCCATTTGCGACTTGGGGGCTGGATATGGTTGGGCCTTTCAAAAGGTCCAAAGATAAGAAGACCCACCTCCTGGTGGCGGTTGACAAGTTTACAAAGTGGGTGGAGGCAGAACCTGTTAGCAAGTGTGATGCGGCCACGGCGGTTCAGTTCATTAAAAAAGTGATTTTCCGGTTTGGCTTTCCACACAGTATCATCACAGATAATGGTACCAATTTGTCCAAAGGTGCCATGAAGGATTTCTGCGAACGGGAGCACATCCGGCTCGACGTTTCATCAGTGAAACACCCACAGTCCAATGGTCAAGAAGAAAGAGCTAATCAAGAGATCTTGAGAGGCATCAAGCCCCGGCTCATGGTTCCTTTGCAGAGAACGTCGGGTTGTTGGGTAGAAGAATTACCATCTGTGTTATGGAGCATCAATACAACACCCAACAGATCAACATGATACACACCGTTCTTCATGGTTTATGGAGCGGAGGCGGTTCTCCCTAGTGATATCCGTCATGATTCACCTCGTGTGACGGCTTATATTGAAGCGGACAACGAGACAGCAAGACAAGATGCTTTGGACCGGTTGGATGAAGAGCGTGACATAGCAGCCGCCCGATCGGCGATTTACCAACAGGATCTTCGTCATTATCACAGTCGCCGAGTCAGAACCAGAACCTTTCAGGAAGGAGATTTGGTGCTTCGGCTCATCCAAGATCAGACTGATATGCATAAGCTATCCCCACCTTGGGAGGGGCCTTTCGTGGTCAGCAAGAATCTGCACAACAGGTCATACTATCTGATCGATATTCGAGAGCATAAGGACTCACGTACATCAGAAGAGGAGACCAACAGGCCGTGGAACATAGCTCATCTTTGGCCTTACTATAACTGAGTCATTGGCTCTACTTATGTACATATTACGACGATGTATATATTATGATTAAATATAATAAACCGGAACCTCAGCTAAAGCGGGGTATCTGTTCTTTTACATCATGTGTGGTTACACGGAGTTGTTCTAAAGCGGCCTCTGGTTTACCCCTTGAGTTAGCTTTTTAAAAGCATCATGTTATATCACTTGGGGGTTTGGTCGTGTCTGAACCAATACCATACCTCTTGATAGGCGAGAGCCACCAGATCACTTGGGGATTTGGTCACGTCTGAACCAGTGATGCCTCTTGATCGGCCTAAGGCCACAGAATCACTTGGGGGCTTGGTCGAACCCGAACCATTGCCATGCCACTTGATCGGCATAAATGCCACGGTTTCATTTGGGGACCTGGCTGACTAGAACCATAGTTACACCTAACGGGAGCTTGGTCGTGTTCTGCCATGGTAACGCCATCTGATCAGCTCAAATAAACCTTTTTTGCAAACGGTTTTGTCACTGCATTTGCTTCACACTTTTCTTTGAAAGATACTTCTTTCTTTTGTATTGCATTTTTTAAACCGACAAAGTTTTCAACCGGTTCATACTGTCAATTGACGGAACACGGTTCATTTCAATCCGGAGACTATTTGCCCGGTTTGATCTTTTTTGTTGACATCCTCTTATGGAGTAACACGGTGTTTATTATAACCCGGTACGGTTTTCATGGTAAACCAGCGTCATATATATATATATATATATATATATATATATATATGGGAGCTGCTATCTCCTCCAACAGTGTGGGTTTATAAAACTCCGTTACAAGATTGGCCGAGCCAACTTCACGCTCAACGTTGGCAGGTATTATGTATCTCAAAAATTTGGTCATATACTTAAAAAAATTCGGATGTTTTGATTTCATGTATGCAGACATCATATTACCGCCTGACGGTACAACCGCGGTGGCACTTGAAGATTTTTTATTGCAGAAAGTACTTTGGAAAGTTCATCACCCAAAGGAAGAGCAAATTATGCACGAAGGCATATCAACATCAAAAGTATCAGCTAGCCTATTACAAGGCAACACGGTGCCCACAATAAGATCATTGTTTTTTGCAAAGGAGAAGCAGTTTTAAACCGGCCTCCGGTTCAAGCTTGGTCACCAGCCTGGCCTGATGGTTGTGGGTCATACTGTGCCGCTTCAACTTCAGTTTCTCTACCCAGCGGCTGGAAATCAACAGTTGTCCAGTCGATTCCCATTAATGCTTGAAAACAGCTTCATCATGGATCAACAATGACGGGTCAATATCGGGAGCATAAGTATGCTTACGGATTGGAGGGATAAGATTTTCTGATTCATGAATTGGTGCAGCTATTCGCTTGTTCTGATCGTCATATTGGGCTTGATAATGAGACAAGTCTGCTTCTTCAGCCAATTGACAAGCTAGCAGACGCACCTCCCGGTTTATTGCTCGCAGATCCGCTTCACCAAACTCTGACCCGTCTTCCTTCAAGCTGGGATAGCCCTGAGCCACTTCAATAGGATCAAAATCCGGCACCCAGGCTTTTGCCCGGATTAAGGCATTGATCGCACCGGTTCGAGCAGCAGATTTCTTCAGCTCTTCAACCCGGGCAGGAAGCACCGACAGTTTCATCAGAGTGTCTTGAATCAAAGTGGGCGCCGGCTTGTTGTGGGATGCGGTACAGATGATCCTCTGTGCACCAGTGTACAGTTGTTCGACCAACGTATAGGCGGCTTTCAATTTCTTCCGCACATCTGACCCCAAGTGACCAATGCGTGTCCCTGAAATTTCATAAAGGGTTAACAAACCGGCAGCTCTGTAAGAAGGCCGAGTCAATTTAGAAGTCAAACTGGCTTACCAAAGATAGCAGTGGTCATGGCATGCACGTACCGCTTTATGCTGGTCAGTTCATCCGCCACCGGTTTTAGTGCAGCCTCGACATCCTCTGCTCGTTTGATTAAAGCAGACTTTTCAGTGGCCCAATCCGCCCGCTTCTTCTTGAAGCTCTCCTTAAGCTGTTCCATGGCGCTTAAAGCGCTGGCTAATTCCTCTTTTGCTTTGGAGGTTTCAGCTTGTTGGGTTTTCAGGTTTTCTTGGAGATCAGCGACTTGGCCTTCTTTCGTCTTCAGCTCAGCCTGCATGCAGACAGTCATATGCTTCAACAAAACGGTACAAGGATTGAAGTACCAACCACATAACAAGTTATGCACTTGGCACTTGGGGGCCAATGCATATTTGATCTTCATCTTTCAATTGCTTACAAAGTCCCAAGATCAATACAAGTATTCAACTTGGCACTTGGGGGCTAATGGCTATTTGCTCGTATATATTCTGATGCAGCAATCTCAATTACTTAAAGTACCGGTTTAACTACGCTAAGTTGAACCGGCCCTTGGGGGCTACATCAGCGAATTTCAAAGCATTAAGATTTATATTAGTAAGTCCCGGTTTGAAAGAAGATTACAAACCGGCCCTTGGGGGCTAGGAGAGTCAGCAAGAATTGAAGCATACAAGCAGGAAAGAGCATATGGAAGTTACCTCATATTTATCTTTCATCATATTAACCAGACCGGCTTCATAGTCACGACTGGTATACAGCCGGTTCAGGTAGCCGGAATGGATATCTTGGGCGTTCAGAGCAGCATAAGTCGCCAGATCAGCATTCCACTTGCCTTTGCCAAAGGCAGCAAATTCTTCCTTGGCAGAATGTTTGGACAAAGCAATAGGATTGCTTGGCTTGGTATGGCCAGTGCCAGTAATGACAACCTCATCGTCCTTGGTATCGCCGTTTTGCACTGGGGCTGTTGGCTTGTCAGTAGGCTTTGCTGGACCGGTGGATTTCTCAATATGGATGGAGCTTGTGGGCTGATTGACAGGACCTGAGGCATCAATAGGTCTCTCTTCAGCAATAAGATCGTCGTCTCGCTACGGTGGATCATTGGGTATATCCTCAGGAATAGCCGCTTCAAGATCTGGTGTCTTGCCCGGTTCAAGGACGACATCTTCTTCGGCTGCTTTGTCCAGGCGAGCCTTCTTGCTTGGCCTAGGTTTGGCCCTGAAAGGAATAACAAAATCAAATACAGCATATGTTCTAAGGCGATGTGCTGCAAATATTATGATAAGTATAGCTTACCCAAGCACCGTTTTGAGCGGTGGCAGCTGAGTAGCCGATGACTCGCCAGAAGATGAGTGGGAAGTAACCTGGTAATCGGAGTCAGATGGATTAAGAGGTTGACGAAAGCAGCCCGCTTTAGGACAAGCACTGACAAGCAAATTAGAGACCTCTGAACGGCGTTTCCGAACCGGACTATTCGGTAAACCGGCGGAGGTAACTACCTGGCCGTTGTGCCGGGTTGTGCGACGAGCTTCGTGCTGTTGGGTCTTCATAAGAAATTTGGGATCCAAATAAGCAAGAGGATGAGAAAATTTAACTTTCCGGTTTGCCTGACGGATTTTTAGTGAAGGCAAAGGTTCTGAATCGGAAGAGAGAATAATTACCTCTGCAGCATCAGCGTGGCTGGCTTCGGCATCATCCTGACAAATATCATCATCAATAAGACGCATGAAAAATAAGCCAAGTGAGTCAAGCTCTACCTCAAGGTCCGGATTATCCACATCATCATCAGGGGTCGGATTAGAGGATGCAGTGGTTCTTTTCCTGTGGGCAGTCTTCTTCACAGCTTTAGTCTTTTGCCGGGTTGCTCTTTCCGGTTTGTCTGGTTTTTCTGGTTTCTCCTGTGGCAGTTTCTTGCTCCAAAACGGATCATTGCCCTGATTACAAAGACAATGATATTAAACAATGACCAGATATATCAATAACAGATTCAGCAAAAAGAAAAATCAAAGTCTTACAGCTGGCGGTTTGTTGGTGGCACAGAAGGGAAGCAGGCCATTTTTAGCACAGATGTGTTCCAGTTCATTCGGCATCTTATTCACAGCCTCTGTGATTTCTTCATCGGTGAGCTGGATGTTGGAATGTCGCAGTGGGTCATCAACACTGCCAGTATACTCGCACATCAAACTGGAGCGCTGACTAAGGGGCAGTATGCTCCATGATATCCAACAGCGAGCGAGATCAACCCCTGTTAAACCGTTGGCCATAAAGGCTCTGAGCTTCGACAGTTAAGGAGCATATTTGCTTCTCTCCTGGGCAGTCAATATTTGCGGAAAGGGGTGTGTATTGCTGAGCCGCTCCGGACGAAAGCCGGGCAAGGGATTCTCACCAGCAGGGGATGTGTCTTTGCAATAGTACCATGTCTGATTCCATTCTTCGGGGTGGCTGTGCAGTTTGGCGTGAGGGTATGTGACCTCTTTCCTTTTCTGGATCGCCACGCCACCCAACTCCGTATTGGAGCCGTCAGTAAACTCAGTGCAGCGGTTTAGATGGAAAAGGTCCCTGAACAATTCCACTGTGGGCTCCTCTTGAAAGAACTCCTCACAGAGCACTTGGACGTGACACATATTTGTAACAGAGTTGGGGCCAGTGTCTTGTGGATGGAGTTGGAAATCGGCTAAAACATCCCAGTAAAATTTAGAACCGGGCGGCTTAAAGCCCCGGGCTAAGTGATCTACGAAAACAACAACCTCTCCTTCTTGAGGTGTGGGAGGGCATTCTTTGCCAGGAGCCCTCCAATGGATGGTATCTTTGCTGCCTAAAGCACCGATCAGGACTAAATCGTCCAGCTGAGCCTCTGTGACGCGAGAAGGAATCCAATTGCACTCATATACTTGCTTGGCCATGATGAAATCTACAAGGTAGAAGATCCCGGTTCAAAAATGCATTGATCAAGGTACATTGGTATGTGCAATGTTAAACCAGAGACAGATCTATCTGAACCGGAGTTTTATGAAGCAACAACATCTGGCGGTTCAACAAGGGGACTAATGGTATATACCGGTTTGGCAATTTTTTCTACAAGGTTAAACCGCCTGGTCTAAACATTGAAGCAGATGAGTAAGTTTATAGAAACAGATTTCATAAGATTTCTCTACAGCGATGGATCTGAAGCAAGTTCAGAAAAGAGATAAATATTCAGAGGTCCAAAAGGAGCAGTACCGAATCAATGAGCAAAACATACATATAGATCTATGGTTTTGAGATGCGTAAGTGAAGGCGAAGGTTAAACAACTACCATTGCACAGAATAAAGATTTGCGGATTTATCTAAAGATCTATCGTATGAGCAAGAGGCAGACGATGAACACTGAAGAACTGTGAAACCCTAGAGCAGATCTGCGGGGGAAAGGATAGAAGATTTACCGGAGCTAAGGAAAATGCGGAAGGTTGCCGCGATGATCTGGTGCGCCCAGGTTGATGCAACGGCCAAGGTTGAGGCAGAGGTCGACGGCGGCGGCGGAGCTCCGAGGCTGGCGAGGCGAGGAAGACGAAGAAGAAAGGCATGAAGGGGAGAAAAGAAATGACCCTTCGGTCCTATTTATAAGGCAAAAGGACATGTGTCAGGCGCGACAATCAAGGGGCCACGAAACAGAGCTGTCGCCTCGATTTCTGCAGATCTATTAAACAAGGAAGCATAATGGATAGCTTCGTTACGATAGGTGACGTCACTCCGGTTTACAGCAATCAGAGAAGATGACATCATGGCGGTTTACCAATGTATGAGAAGATGTTGAAGATGAAGTTTTTGTTAAAGGATTGACATGAACCCGTTCAAATCAATCTGGGGCCTAATGTTGGGGATATTACTGCTGGGCGTAAACCGGCCTATCTGGGTCGGGTCAACTTCATCAGTAGTTCAAGAGTGCTAAAGCCCAGGAAGATAGATGAGGGCTTAAGGCCCGTAGTCGGTTTAAGACTTGTAGCTGTAAACCGGTATTTGTATATAAACTTGTATTGTAAGTTAGGAATAAGGAGAGACCAACCCGGTACGAATATCGACCGGTGTTGGGACTTGGTGAACCGACGGGCGTCACCCGTGTATATAAGGGGACGACCCGGCGGCGGTTCAAGGACAACAGACAACAACTCGAGACATAGGCGAAGCTTGTTTGCTCCCTAGTCATCGAAACCCCATCAATTCCATCACACCTAGACGTAGGCTTTTACCTTCATCGAAGGGGCCGAACTAGTATAAACTCTCTTGTGTCCCTGTGTCCGCTTTAACCCCTTCAAGCTAACCCATCGCGATGGCTCCACGACTAAGTCCTTTCTCTAGGACATCTGCCATGACAAAACCACGACACCATCAAAAACAAATATCCGCTACCAAGGATTGATGATTTTTTGATCAGCTCAATGGGGCCAAGGTATTCTCCAAGGTTGATTTATGAACAGGATACCATCAGCTCAAGATTAAAAAGGAAGATATTCCTAAGACCGCCTTTACCACTCGATACGGTCTTTATGAATATACAACTATGTCCTTTGGTCTCACCAACGCCCCTGCTTTCTTCATGCATATGATGAACAAAGTATTCATGGACTTCCTCGATAAGTTCGTGTAGGCTTCATCGATGACATACTTATTTACTCAGGGAGTGAAGAAGATCACAAAGAACACCTCCGAGCAGTGTTACAACGACTCCGCGACCATCAGCTATACGCCAAATTCAGTAAGTGCGAATTTTGACTCAAGCAGGTTGGTTTTCTGGGACATGTGCTATCCGCCAAAGGGATAGCTGTGGACCCAAGCAAAAGTAAAGGATGTGCTCGATTGGTTGCCACCCGCAACCGTATCACAGATCCGAAGTTTTCTTGGATTAGCCGGGTATTACCGTCGTTCATTGAAGGGTTTTCCAAGATTGCGAAACCCATGACGGAGCTGCTCAAAAAGGATAAGAAGTTTGAATGGACTGAGGACTGTGAGAAAAGTTTTAATGAGCTAAAGATACAGCTGACGACCGCACTGGTGTTAACTCTTCCAGATATCTACCGCAGTGTTGATGTGTACTGCGACGCCTCCAGGTAAGGACTTATGATGTGTACTTATGCAAGATGGCAAGGTAGTAGCTTATGCATCACGACAGCTATGACCCCACGAGGGAAATTATCCCACTCATGATCTGGAATTGGCCGCAGTGGTTCATGCTCTAAAAATTTGGAGACACTATCTTATCGGGAAAAGGTGCCAAATTTTTACCGATCACAAAAGTCTCAATTATATATTTAGTCAGCCAGATTTAAATCTCTATCAACGAAGGTGGCTTGAGTTAGTCAAGGATTATGATCTTGGAATAAATTACCACCCGGGTAAGGCCAACACGGTCGCTGATGCACTCAGTCGAAAGCCTGTCAGCCTGAATATCATATTGGAATCCTTGCCTCCTGAACTTCAAGAGGAGATTGCTCAGCTCAACCTGGTCATAGTTGATGATGGCCTTGCTAATATTTTGGAAGTCGCCCCCACCCTTGAGGAAGAGATCCGCCAGGCACAACCAGATGACACCATTCTGCAGAAACGTGCCAAGAATAAGGTAGCGGGACAGACTTTAGATTTCTCAAGGGCTAAATTTGGTACTCTCCGATTCCGTGGAAGAATTTGTGTACCAAATCGGGCGGATTTAAAGCAGAAAATCTTGTCGGAAGCACATGAGTCTTCGTATTCTATTCACCCTGGAGGTACGAAAATGTATGAAGATCTGCGACAAGTGTTCTGGTGGGATGGGATGAAGAAAGACATCACTTGTTTTGTAGCATGTTGCGACATATGCAACAAGGTGAAGGCAGACCATCAGAAGCCAGCCGGACTTCTCCAACCCCTGCCAGTCTCATAATGGAAATGGGATGATGTCTGCATGGATTTCATCACAGGACTGCCCAAGACTCCACGAGGCAATGATGCAATCTGGGTCATAGTGGACACCTTAACCAAGGTTGCTCACTTTAGCCCAATCAGAACCACATATCGAGCGGATCAACTTGCACAGCTGTATGTATCCAGGATAGTCAGTCTGCATGGAGTACCCTGAACCATCACTTCTGACCGAGGTTCACTTTTTACCTCCGCTTTTTGGTCACGTCTCCATCAAGCCTTGGGGACGACACTGAAATATAGTACCGCTTATCATCCTCAGACCGATAGACAGACAGAGCGGGTGAACCAAATACTCGAAGATATGTTGCGAGCCTGTGCTTTGGCCCAAGGATCTAAATGGAAAGACTGTCTGCCGAACGCTGAGTTCTCTTATAACAACAGCTTCCAGACTAGTCTAAAAATGTCACCATATGAGGCTTTCTATGGCCGTAAGTGCCGCACTCCTTTAAATTGGTCTCAAACTAGAGATAGCCGCATTTTCGGGACGGATCTCATGATGGAAGATGAGAAACAAGTTAAGGAAATCAGAGATAGATTGCAATTGGCCAAATCTCGACAGAAGAGTTACTATGATGCAAAGCACCGATAGATCAGTTTTGAACCCGAAGAACAGGTATACCTCCGAGTCACTCCTATGAAAGGAGTCAAGAGATTTTAGACTCGTGGAAAGTTGGCACCTAGATTTATTGGTACATTTCCAGTTATTTCACGAGTGGGTACTGTTGCATATCAGTTGGAACTACCCCCTGAATTATCAGATGTGCACATCGTGTTTCACGTTTCACAGTTGAGGCGATGCATATCGCCGCCTGAGAAAAAGACTGCTATGACTAAGATAGAGTTGGCAAAGGATTTAACATATGAAGAGAGACCGGTTAAAATTTTGGATCAGATGGAAAGGGTCACTCGTAGCAAAGTAAGAAAGTTCTACAAGGTTCAGTGGGAGCATCACACATAGTCATAATCCACGTGGGAACGGGAAGAATTTCTAAGGACACATTATCCTGAATGGTTTTCCCAAGTAACCGAATCTCAAGGATGAGATTCATTCTAAGTGGGGGAGCTTTGTGACAACCTGGTTTTTGCCCTCCTTTATTTGCCTGATTTTTAGTTGGATTGATTTTGAAATTTGGACTTTTTGAATATTTTCATATGGACTTAAACACTTGGGTACCCCTTGGCTTTCACCCAAGTGTCCCATTTCCCTCTCTAACCATCATTCCCACTCTGGTTCTGTAACGCCCCGAGACCGTTGCGCCAGGTGTCTTCCAGTTATTTGCTGTTGTTGCCTTGTCATGTGTTTGCATGTCATGCATTTCATATCATGTCATCATGTGCATCTCATTCGCATACGTGTTCGCCTCATGCATCCGAGCATTTTCCCCATTGTCCGTTTCGCGATCCAACACTCCTATGTCCTCCGACGCCCCTTTTTGCCTCTTTTTGTGAGCGGGTGTTAAACCTTCTCGGAATAGACCGAGATTTGCCAAGCGGCCTTGGTATACTACCGGTAGACCGCCTGTCAAGTTTCATGCCATTTGGAGTTCGTTTGATACTTCAATGGTTAACCGGGGAACCGTAAAGGCCTCGTGTGTGTTGCAACCCAACACCCCTCCAAAGTAGCCTGATAACCCATCCAAACCCCTTCCATCCTCTCGGCCGTTCCATAACGATCGCGTGGTCGAAAACGGCACCTAATTTGGACTCTCCTAGCTCCCAGAATCTATAAATAGGCCCCCTCCAAAATTCGCGGGTGAAACCCTAGCCCTTCTCCACCGCGCCGCCGGACATGTCCACCCTCGCCGGACATGTCCAGCCGGCCACGTTGCTCCGACCAACCCCGTCATGCCACGTCATCGTGCCACCGCCCACAGCCTATCTGGCGCCGCCACCTCACCGCGCCTCTCTCTCTCCTCCCACCACGGGCCCGTGGAACCCAGATCCGGCCCGCCCGCGCCCGGATCCCCACGGCCCGCACCCGCAGGCACCCGGCCGCGCCGCCGCCCGCCGGCTCTCCACCACCGCTGCTTGAGCTCCGCCGGCGCCCGTTCGCCGCGCCCCGCCGGTACCCCGCCGCCGCTCGTCACCGCCTCCCGCCTCCGCTCCGCGCCTCCGTTCCCCGCCGCTGCCTGCGCCGGCCGCGGCCCGCGCGCCGCCCAGCCCCGACCGACGCTGCCCCTCCGCCTTGTCGGCTGCCGCCCGGAGACCCGCGCCGCCCTGCGCCGTCTCCTCCTCGCCAGAGATCCGCCTCCGCTGGATCCGGGTGAGGTGGACGAGATCCACCAATCCCGGGAATCAAACGTCGTCCCCGCGCCCGGGTCCCTCCGTCCCGGGTCGAGCCCGTCCCGCGTTGACTTTCGGAGGGTATAATTTCTCTAAGTCTTTTTCTGTAACATTTTATTGCCCTGTTCATCATGCCATAACTTCCTGTGTGATGCTCCGTTTTGTGCATTCCATATATCAAAATGTTCATCGTGATGTGCTCTTCATTTTGTTCCATTGCACCATGCTTGTTTGAGTCCATCTTGATGCCCTAATTGCTGTTGCAAAAGTGCTATAAAATGTTAGTTCCTAATTCTTATCAGTTTATGAGCATTTGTCATTTTTGCCATGATTATTGTGTGCTGCATATAGTCATGAGCTCTACATGTGTTTTGGGCTATGCCATGCCATCTTTACAGGTGTGTATGCCATGTATTTTTGTGATCAATGTGGTGACTAGCACAAGCATGCAAAGTAGCTCTCGTAATGTTGCTGATTTTAGAGACTTAGAATTTCACTAAGTCTTTGCTCTGCTGTTATTTTTATTCCATGTATTCATGTTGCTACAGAGAGATCTATGCTTCTTTTGAGTATGTTCGGTAAGGATGATTTGGGCATATGGTTGTTCTCTATCAACCCATGCCCCTTTTTGCATTTATGGAGTAACCTAGCATGACTCAATCTTGCTCTACTTTTGCTATAAAATGTTCCTGGCAGATTGTTTACGTGTTAATCAATTTTGCCAAGGTTGTTGTAGTTGTTCCATGCATGCGATGAGATTGTTCTTGCCATGGTTAGCTTCTTGATCATGTCTTCTTGCTAGTAGTATGCTTAGTTTGTCATGCAATGCCTTGTGTTGAGTGCATCGAGCTCGCAAACATGCCTTCATAATTCTGTTTCTGCCATGTCCAGTTTTCTGCTAAGTCTGAATCTGTTAACGAAACTTGCTATGTTTACATGGGTGCCATCATATCGTCTGATCCTTTTTGGCTTATGGTCAGTAAGGGACTTTTGTTATATGCTTTGAGTAGATTCATGCCATGCCTTATGTTGCTATGTTAAGTTCCTGTAGCATGTTGATATCTTGCTCTAAACATTGCTTCCTGATGTTAATTCCTGGCATGTTATTTTCACCAAGTCTGTGATGCTGTTATCTTTTGCACTTTTGCCATGCTTGGTTGAACCTGCTCTTGTGTGATTTAGCCGTAGCTCAGTGATCATCTTTTGTCAAGCATCTTGAGTAGATCACTGCCGTGTGCTTTGTTGCTATGTTAGAGTGCAATAGCTTAGTTTCTTGTTGCATTCTATATGGCATCATGTTGTTAATCGCAGAATTGAGCCATTTTGTTTTGCTTGCCATTTGCAAACCGTGCATCCGATTCCGGTGATCTTTATATCGATTTCGACCGAAATCAACTCATCTTTCCAGCTGCACACTTGGTTTGACAAGTTGAGGCCTGGTTCAACATTTTCCTTCCGGAGCATGCATATGCATTGCATATCACATCCCGCATATCATGCCATGTTTTGCATCATGTTGCTTGCGCATTGCACCGTGATTGATTGTTGGTCCTTTTGCTTGTGTTCTTGCTTTGGGTAGAGCCGGGAGAGGAGTTCGTGATCGAGGAACCCGTTGAGTACGTTACGAGGATCAAGCTTTCGGCAAGTCGGAGATCTTTGCAGGCAAGATGACCATACCCTCGAAATCACTTCTATATTTGCTTGCTAGTTGCTCGCTCTATTGCTATGCCGCGATACCTACCACTTGCTATATCATGCCTCCCATATTGCCATGTCAAGCCTCTAACATACCTTGTCCTAGCAAACCGTTGTTTGGCTATGTTACCACTTTGCTCAGCCCCTCTTATAGCGTTGCTAGTTGCAGATGAAGATGAAGTTTGTTCCATGTTGGGACATGGTTATGTTGGGATATCACAATATCTCTTCTTTAATTAATGCATCTATACACTTGGTAAAGGGTGGAAGGCTCGGCCTTATGCCTGGTGTTTTGTTCCACTCTTGCCGCCCTAGTTTCCGTCATATTGGTGTTATGTTCCTTGATTTTGTGTTCCTTACGCGGTTTGGTTATAATAGGAACCCCTTGACAGTTCGCCTTGAATAAAACTCCTCCAGCAAGGCCTAACCTTGGTTTTACATTTGCACTAACAACCTATCACCTTCCCTTGGGTTCTGCAGACTCAAGGGTCATCTTTATTTTAACCCCCCCGGGCCAGTGCTTCTCTAAGTGTTGGTCCAACCTGAGCGATGTCCGGCGCCCCCTGGGCAACCAGGGTCTATGCCAACCCGACGTCTTGCTCATCCAGTGTGCCCTGAGAACGAGATATGTGCAGCTCCTATCGGGATTTATCGGCACATTCGGGTGGCTTTGCTGGTCTTGTTTTACCATTGTCGAAATGTCTTGTAACCGGGATTCCGAGTCTGATCGGGTCTTCCTGGGAGAAGGAATATCCTTCGTTGACCATGAGAGCTTGTGATGGGCTAAGTTGGGACACCCCTGCAGGGTTTTGAACTTTCAAAAGCCGTGCCCGCGGTTATGGGCAGATGGGAATTTGTTAATATCCGATTGTAGAAAACTTGACACTTAACTTATTTAAAATGAATCAGCAGCGTGTGTAGCCGTGATGGTCTCTTTTCGGCGGAGTCCGAGAAGAGAACACGGTCTCGTGTTATGCTTGAACGTAAGTAGTTTTAGGATCACTTCTTGATCACTTCTAGTTGACGACCGTTGCTTTGCTTCTCTTCTCGCTCTTATTTGCGTATGTTAGCCACCATATATGCTTAGTGCTTGCTGCAGCTCCACCTCACTACCCCTTTCCTACCCATAAGCTTAAATAGTCTTGATCTCATGGGTGTGAGATTGCTGAGTCCCCGTGACTCATAGATTACTTCAAATAGTTGCATGTGTCGATGATAACCGTGCAAGTGACGCAACCGAGCTCAAGGAGGAGCTCGATGAAGATCGTGTTCGTTGTGTTGTTTCATTTCCAGTTGATCAGTAGTGGAGCCCAGTCAGGGTGATCGGGGATCTAACATTAGGGGTTGTCTTTCTTTATTTGGTTTCGTAGTTGGACCTTGTTTGTATTCTGGATGATGGAATGCTATATTTATGTATTGTGTGAAATGGCGATTGTAAGCCAACTCTTTATCCCTTTCTTATTCAGTACATGGGATGTGTAAAGACTACCCCTCTTGCGACATGCCTACCACGCGGTTATGCCTCTAAGTCGTTCTTTGACATGTGGGAGATATAGCCGCATCGTGGGTGTTACAAGTTGGTATCAGAGCCTTCCCCGACTTAGCAGCCCCCTGCTTGATCGAATCGCTGGCGTTGTTGAGTCTAGAAAAATGTTTTGAGTCTTATAGGATTATATATATCAGAGAGTAGGATTCTTTTTACTCCTCAGTCCCTTCATCGCTCTGGTGAGGCCTCCTGACGTAGAGTTTTGACTCTTCTCTCCTCAAATTTCATGAACTTTTTTAGGATCACGCGGGTATCTTGGAATTGTTCCGATGGTTTTGTGATGAGAACATTGTTCTTGGTGCCTCCTGACATTTAGGGGTTGTGGCAGTGTCCTGGGGAGTTGAGCTCCGAGGTGTTGTCGTCACAATTTTATCGTTGCAGTTCTTGAATACCTGAGTTCACCGACATCGAAAATCTCTTTTATGCAGTTGTTGGTGAGATAACCTCGACGCCACCCAGTACTGGGGCGGGAGTTCGGGAGTATTGCCATAACTCGTATAATGGATGCTTTTCTAAGGTTGAGGTAAATGATTTTTGAAGGTTTCTTGGTTATGTGTTGAAGGATGGATACAGCTGGATGTAGGATTTGCTAGTTTTGGGTGAGATATTATGCTTCCCCTGTATCCCAACACCTGATTGCATAACCAGAAAGTTTCGGGAGTTTATAAGTGGGAATTCAAGTATCACGTAGGAATTCTTTCCAACAGACACATGATACGATATGGGATCTATCATATGTTTGTTTCCGGCTTATTTTCCAAGCCAATACTTTGCTTTTGTTTTTAGTTGTGGTATTCGAGTTGCTTCGAAGTCAAACGTTAATTCCATACCTTTCCTAAGCAGTGTTCTCATATTTCTATGTGAATACCAATCCTTCTTGATCATCGAGATGGTCATGTCAATCATTTTCAGCCGGTGTGTTTCCCTTCAAGTGGATCTGATCTTTTTCAACATCCGCAAGATCAACTCAAGTCTTCTCAACGTTGTTTGGTTCATCCGTCCCAAGTTGCATTTGTTTTTCCCCCCCCCCCCCCCTTTTTTTTCAAGGACTCAGATTTCTTAATCAAGTATCCATCTTATGGATGTGAAGTTTCTCCATTCTTTTTCCGTCAATATTCTTATCCGGTGATTCTCAGGAAGATACTAATGGAGCTTCAAGTTATCATTCTTTGTTTCTTTTCTTCTCTGGTGGATTCAATGCAAGCTTTCGGTGTTGATCATATCTCTTTCCTTATTTCAAATGTTTTCCCATGCCGGTGTACCTCTTAATCGTTCATCTCTCTCTATTCATATCCGAAGTGCTCAAGATATCTCAAAAGGCTCGTCTTTTCACTCCAAATCCGTTCAAGCCATTCAAATCAACCGGCACAAGCTCCCTTTCAAGAAATTGTTCAACGGTGTATATTTTGAGTGGGCCCTAACCCACAGGTTTTTCCTAGGATCTTACCTGACTCTTCTAATTTTCTCGGAGTTATTCTCAAATTCTTCTACAAGTTTGACGTAAGAATGAGTTATCATCAGTCAAATGTCTTTCTCCAAGATCGACCAAATTCTTTTCATCATTAGTTCAACCTCTTTGCTTTTGATTCTCTTGGAGTGTCTAAACAATTCATGGTGGTGTTTCTCATCGTCATTCTCAGATTTGAAGACCGAAGAAGAGTTTCTCTCTCAATCTTGCTCCATTCTCTTCAAGATTCATGGTTCTAGCTTGATGCCTCCTCTCATAATTGTTTTGATTGCGAGAATTCTTTTCACCTACTCGGAGCATTTCATGAGTTGTTTCCATTTCTTTCCTCCGAAGGCCATCTTTTCAAATATTATTCATTTCAGCTTTCAGCTCTTGTTCTCCAGATCCTACCGGCGCATCGTTCAAATATTCTCCAATCAGCTCGAGATCTCTTCGTTCTCAGGTATCTAAATTCCCTCAAGTATCTTCATTCGTTCTCCAATTCTTCCCAGTGTTTTCTTTATCTCTTCTTCAATCATTTTTAATTCTTATGGTGGTTCATTCAAGAATTCTCTTTCTTCGTTGTCATATCAATTCATTCATTGTTTCAATCCTACCGGCGGTTCATTGAAGACCTTCTCAAGTTTACGCTATATCTATCTTAATCTTTTCTACGGGAATAAGTAGTATGCCAAATCCATTGCTTGTCATCAATTTAAATTGGTGAAGGATAAGCATAATGTAATTATTATTCTTGTTTCATCGAGTAAATTCAATTCCTTACTCCGGAGGCTCATCAAGTTCTCGGTTTTCAATTGTTTCATCTTTTCTTTCCCGGAGTTCCAAGCTCTCGCAATTATATCACCACGGAGATCCATCTAAATCATTTCAAGGATTCACCTTGTGTTTTCAAATTCTCTTTCCTTTCGTTTGATCATTCTTTTTACCGGAGTTCTTCATGGAGGCTCTACATGATGGTTCATCGAGGATTTAATTCATTCTCGAAGTGTTCATTGAGATTCTTTTCAGAGGAGCTCAAGTTTTCTTTATCTTGTAATCCGGGTGCAATTGTTCTCCCTTATATTTTGAGGTGGTAATATACCATTCTTATTTCACAAGAATGAGGAATTTAAACCCATCATTTTCTTTGTTGGAGTATTTTGGTATAGATTTCACCGAAAGCCTTCCATTGGGAATGTTGCTCTTTGTGGTGATTATCTATGATCCAAGTTTTATCCTTCTCACCTCGGTGGAAGAAGATTTCTATCTTTTTCTAGCTCTCAATAAAATCTTTTCCGTGAGTGGCAAGTTCTCACCTCATAATTTTGAGATGTCTTCTATAAGTCCATATCAAGCTTATCCTTTTTGTTGTTGGTTTTCCAACAACTCCGTTATAACTTTGTTGGAAGGGTGATCTTCAAGCTCACTTGTGGCATAAGTTGACCTTTACTTCTCCATCCTTTCATTTCAATGATCTATATTCTTTCTTCTTACGAAGGAATTGTGATGTTTCTCTCTTCTCTCATCATCTCAAGTTGTGAGGATCGTGTTCTTTTCGTGATTATCCTGTTATCCGGAGTGTTGTGCCCTCTGCTCAAGTTCTTTTCGCCTTATCAAGTCTTGCATCTCTTTGCAACCGGAGTGCTGTTCGAATTTGTTCTTCCTTGTTCCTCTTTCCTAACGGAGTGCTTTCAACTTTGTTCATCTCTGTTGTATTATTTTCTTGAAGTTGTTTAACATTTCAAGGTTCTTTGGTTTCACTCGTTTGTCAAAGAAGCAACTTAGTTTTACCTATTCTCTTCCTCTTCCGTTCCTCCCCGGTGCCATCCTAGATCTCGGGACGAGATCCTCTCGTAGTGGTGGAGTGTTGTAACGCCCCGAGACCGTTGCGCCAGGTGTCTTCCAGTTATTCACTGTTGTTGCCTTGTCATTTGTTTGCGTGTCATGCATTTCATATCATGTCATCATGTGCATCTCATTTGCATACGTGTTCGTGTCATGCATCCGAGCATTTTCCCCGTTGTCCGTTTCGCGATCCGACACTCCTATGTCCTCCGGCGCCCCCTTTTGCCTCTTTTCGTGAGCGGGTGTTAAACCTTCTCGGAATGGACCAAGATTTGCCAAGTGACCTTGGTATACTATCGGTAGACTGCCTGTCAAGTTTCGTGCCATTTGGAGTTTGTTTGATACTCCAACGGTTAACCGGGGAACCATAAAGGCCTCGTGTGTGTTGCAGCCAAACACCCCTCCAAAGTGGCTCAATGACTCATCCAAACCCCCTCCATCCTCTCATCCGTTCTATCACGATCGCGTGGTCGAAAACCGCACCTCATTTGGACTCTCCTAGCTCCCAGAATCTATAAATAGCCCCCCCCTCCGAAATTCGTGGGTGAAACCCTAGCCCTTCTCCACCACGCCGCCGGACATGTCCACCCTCGCCGAACATGTCCAGCCGGCCACATCGCTCTGACCAACCCCGTCGTGCCACATCATCGCGCCGCTGCCCACAGCCTATCCGGCGCCGCCACCTCACCAAGCCTCTCTCTCCTCCCACCATGGGCCCGTGGAACCCAGATCCGGCCAGCCCGGGCCCGGACCCCCGCTGCCCGCGCCCGCAGGCACCCGGCCGCGCCGCCGCCCGCCGGCTCTCCACCGCCACCACTTGAGCTTCGCCGGAGCCCGTTCGCCGCGCCCCGCCGGTACCCCGCCGTCGCTCATCACCGCCTCCCGCCTCCGCTCCGTGCCTCCGTTCCCCGCCGTCGCCTGCACCGGCCGCGGCTCGCGCGCCGCCCAGCCCTGACCGGCGCCGCCCCTCCGCCTCGTCGGCTGCCGCCCGGAGACCCACGCCGCCCTGTGCCATCTCCTCCTCGCCGGAGATCCGCCTCCGCCGGATCCGGGAGAGGTGGACGAGATCCACCAATCCCGGGAACCAAATGTCGTCCCCGCGCCCGGATCCCTCTGTCCCGGGTCGAGCCCGTCCCGCGTTGACTTTCGGAGGGTATAATTTCTCTAGGTCTTTTTCTGTAACATTTTATTGCCATGTTCATCATGCCATAACTTCCTGTGTGATGCTCCATTTTGTGCGTGCCATATATCAAATTGTTCATCGTGATGTGCTCTTCATTTTGTTCCATTGCACCATGCTTGTTTGAGTCCATATTGATGCCCTAATTGATGTTGCAAGAGTGCTATAAAATGTTAGTTCCTGATGCTTATCAGTTTATGAGCATTTGTCATTTTTGCCATGATTATTGTGTGCTGCATATAGTCATGAGCTCTACATGTGTTTTGGGCTATGCCATGCCATCTTTACAGGTGTGTATGCCATGTATTTTTGTGATCAATGTGGTGACTAGCACAAGCATGCAAAGTAGCTCTCGTAATGTTGATGATTTCAGAGACTTAGAATTTCACTAAGTCTTTGCTCTGCTGTTATTTTTATGCCATGTATTCATGTTGCTACAGAGAGATCCATGTTTCTTTTGAGTATATTCAGTAAGGATGATTTGGGCATATGGTTGTGTTCTATCCATCCATGCCCTTTGTGCATTTATGGAGTACCCTAGCATGACTCAATCTTGCTCTACTTTTGCTATAAAATGTTCCTGGCAGATTATTTACGTGTTAATCAATTTTGCCAAGGTTGTTGTAGTTGTTCCATGTATGCGATGAGATTGTTCTTGCCATGGTTAGCTTCTTGATCATGTCTTCTTGCTGGTAGTATGCTTAGTTTGTCATCCAATGCCTTGTGTTGAGTGCATAAAGCTCGCAAACATGCCTTCATCATTCTGTTTCGCCATGTCCAGTTTTCTGCTAAGTCTGAATCTGTTAACGAAACTTGCTATGTTTACATGGGTGCCATCATATCGTCTGATCCTTTTTGGCTTATGGTCAGTAAGGGACTTTTGTTTTATGCTTTGAGTAGATTCATGCCATGCCTTGTGTTTCTATATTAAGTTCCTGTAGCTTGTTGATATCTTGCTCTAAACATTGCTTCCTGATGTTAATTCCTGGCATGTTGTTATTTTCACTAAGCCTGTGATGCTGTTATCTTTTGCACTTTTGCCATGCTTGTTTGAATCTGCTCTTGTGTGATTTAGCCATAGCTCAGTGATCATCTTTTGTCAAGAATCTTGAGTAGATCACTGCCATGTGCTTTTTTGCTATGTTAGAGTGCAGTAGCTTAGTTTCTTGTTGCATTCTATATGGCATCGTGATGTTAATCGCAGAATTGAGCCTTTATTGTTTTGCTTGCCATTTGCAAACCGTGCATCCGATTCCGGTGATCTTTATATCAATTTCGACCGAAATCAACTCATCTTTCCAGCGGCACACTTGGTTTGCCAAGTTGAGGCCTGGTTCAATCTTTTCCTTCCGTAGCATGCATATGCATTGCATATCACATCCCGCATATCATGCCATGTTTTGCATCATGTTGCTTGCGCATTGCACCGTGATTGATTGTTGGTACTTTTGCTTATGTTCTTGCTTTGGGTAGAGCCGGGAGACGAGTTCGTGATCGAGGAACCCGTTGAGTACGCTTACGAGGATCAAGCTTTCGGCAACTCGGAGATCTTTGCAGGAAAGATGACCATACCCTCGAAATCACTTCTATCTTTGCTTGCTAGTTGCTCGCTCTATTGCTATGCCGCGATACCTACCACTTGCTATATCATGCCTCCCATATTGCCATGTCAAGCCTCTAACCCACCTTGTCCTAGCAAACCGTTGTTTGGCTATGTTACCGCTTTGCTCAGCCCCTCTTATAGCGTTGCTAGTTGCATGTGAAGATTGGAGTTTGTTCCTTGTTGGAACATATTTATTGTTGGGATGTCACTATTATATCTTGTCTACTTTAATGCATCTATATACTTGGTAAAGGGTGGAAGGCTCGACCTTATGCCTGGTGTTTTGTTCCACTCTTACTGCCCTAGTTTCCGTCATACCGGTGTTATATTCCTTGATTTTGTGTTCCTTACATGGTTGGGTTATAATGGGAACCCCTTAACAGTTCGCCTTGAATAAAACTCCTCCGGCAAGGCCCAACCTTGGTTTTACCATTCGCCACCTAGCCTTTTTCCCTTGGGTTTCGCGGACTCAAGGGTCATCTTTATTTTAACCCTCCCGGGCCAGTGCTTCTCTAAGTGCTGGTCCAAACTGAGCGATGTCTGGGGCTACCAGGGGCAACTCTGGGCTGGCCTACCCGACGTCTTGCTCATCCGTTGTGCCCTTGGAACGAGATATGTGCAGCTCCTATCGGGATTTGTCGGCACATTCGGGTGGCGTTGCTAGTTGCAGGTGAAGATGAAGTTTGTTCCATGTTGGAACATGATTATGTTGGGATATCACAATATCTCTTATTTAATTAATGCATCTATACACCTGGTAAAGGGTGGAAGGCTCGGCCTTATGCCTGGTGTTTTGTTCCACTCTTGCCACCCTAGTTTCCGTCATACCAGTGTGATGTTCCTTGATTTTGCGTTCCTTACGCGGTTGGGTTATAATGGGAACCCCTTGATAGTTCGCCTTGAATAAAACTCCTCCAGCAAGGCCCCCTCTCCCCCTCACCTGACTAGCGGGGCCCGCTAGTCCGCCACTCAGTACACGCGTGAAGCGGTACGAGTGGTGGGGCCCCAAGGCATTACGCCTTCGACGTCACCCCCAGTCTGTCTTTATTTAAATTCAAATTTCATTTATATCCAGAGAGCTTCGAACAACTATAACTTTTCAACCGTAAGTCCAAATGAATTGATTCTTTTTGCATTGTGTTCTTTGTAAAGAAATCTAGCAGCTCGCCAAAAATGGGATTTTTCCCCGCTGTCTAGATTTTCTAGTGAATTTCAGAAGGGTTCTTGATGTTTTCTTTTTGTGTTTATAAATGTTTTCAGAGAAGTGAAGCTTGTCTTGAGGATGACCAGGAGGCTTGTGAACCTCATCTGCACTAAGGCAAGTCACAACAACATTTTCATGGTGCCATTGCAATGTTTGTGATTTTTCTACTTGAATGAATGAGTTAATCCATGCATATAGATCACTATTGCGTTATTTTTATTCTGTTAAGTTCTTGTACAAGTTAATATGCTTGTGCTACAAAAAGTTTAAAGCTAACTAAGTTGGTAAAGAGAATAAAATTTATTTTGCTATGAAAGAAATAATATGGTTATGGATATAAGTAATTAATTGGAGTTATTTTTCTTGCATAAGAAAAATGATAAAATTTGTTAGAAAAGATTCTGTTTAATGTGAGGTTTAATCTTGACCAGAGAAGTGGCAAGAGTTGTTGATGGTTATGCTTAGTGTGGATATAGTTGACTCAGTCTTTTCCGTTAATATGTGATGCATATGTTATTGTTGCACTTCATGGCATACTATGACACCGGTTATTTGCAATTTAAGTTGAACCTGATGATAATACAACTTGAATATATCGTTGACCGGGTCATGGTGCCACTGAATCGAGTTTTTCCCAGTGCAACCACATTCGCCTTTATGGGAAGGCCTTTATTCGGTCCGTTGTCATGCCTTTGGTCGGTGCCTCCAACTAGGGAAGGTTATGGACGTGCGGTACCCTGGCCTGGTAAGCAGACATAACCTTGTGTGCCCGTTGTTGAGATTTTGGTACCGGTTCCCATGAGGGATGTTTATGTTTTGGCCACGACGGTGGTCATTGTGTCTTTGGTAGACACGGGGCCACCCAGGACTAGCCCAGTTGGAGTGAGTCGGAGTGGACAAGAGAGTGTCATGGCAATGGAGGGGTTTCGTCGGAATGCCGTTGGTCCACCCGAATGGGAGTGCGAGGCCATGTGTTCCATGGTGTGGGTATAGTGCGCTACCTCTGCAGAGTGTATTAATCTATCGATAGCTGAGTCCACGGTTACGGACACGCTCGGAAGTAGGTCCCACCATGGGTCAACACTTAATAAAACTTGCACACTAAGTTATGAACTCTGCATTGTTGATGATGGCGAGAAGGCCATTGGGTTGGATAAGACCAAGTGTTGGTCGTGGTTGTGATCGCTGGAAGGATCATTGTTTTAGACCAACTATGGGTCGTGGTTGTGATCGCCGGAAAGATCACGAGAGATTCATAGTTAAGATTTTGAGGTTGGTACGGTGCTGATCCAAGAAGTGATCACCGTTGGTAAGAGGTATTTCTCTCACAAGAGTATGATCACAACATGTTGGTTATATTGTTGCATTGTCAATAATTGGTTAATTATCATGATATTGTTTGTCATTATGTCTATGTCTGTTGTGAGCTTGCAAGTACATTCCATGTACTGACCTGGCGTGTCATGCCAGATTTCAGGAAAGCTTTGTTGGAAAGAGTGTTGTCCGAGTCTAGATCGTGTGCACATCAGTGTCCCTGTGCTATGGAGTTCCGCTACGACGTTGTTCCGTTGCCGCGTAGTTGTTATGATCGAGGCCTTTATGTTCACTAAATAATGTACATATTGTTCAGCCGCACCGTGTGTGCCGCTTGGCCTCGCTACCTGTTGTAATGTAAACCTTGATCCGCTAGCATCAATAAAGTGGTTGTTTTCTGTACCAAGATGTTGTGTATTGCCAGAAGACATGGTCTCTGGGCTGGCAATGCATGGTAAACCAGTTGCTCTGAACCGGGGTACCACATGGGGGTACCATTCTCAATGTTTAATCCACTACCATGATAGTTAAACAAATTATATTCCTTTGATGTAGGGAAAAATTGGCTTTTCGCAAAAATATTATAACCATAGAGCCTCCACCACCCATATATGCATGTAGTGATAGCATTTACTTGTTCATTGCTCTACTGTGTTATATTGCCAGCATATTCCATGTGCTGACCCATTTCGGGCTGCAACATATCAAGTTGCAGACTTTTCAGACGAATAGTAAGGTGCGCTAGGTCGTTGTCATGCACTTAGCTATGCTGTTGGAGTTGATGGACTCTCTTTATCTTCCAAGACTTCCACTGTTATTGTATTTAGATGGCCTTAAGCCATATTATTGTAATAAGTTCTCTTTTGAGACATTTGATGTATTAAGGGTGTGATTGCACTCTGTTATAAATCCTTCAAGTACTGTGTGTGTCAGCATTATCGATCCAGGGATGTCACTTATACATAGAGATTGGACCGTTTGAGGTCAGACCGCTACATCCTCCGCACCTTCATGGCCTACAGGCCATCGGAGATTGGGCGGACTAGTGGCGGCCCCGACGGGAAGAGATTTTCTTTTGGAGGAGGAAAGAGATATATGAAGTTATGTGTTTTTAACAATATAAAGCTAAAGATCTGACCTCCGGCGCGAACGCACTCATTGCCGTTGGTTCGTGCTCATGAATCTCGATGCAGGGCGTAATTTGTGTCATTTTACATACATGGCAAAATTCTTACATAGAACATGACAAATTTTCAGATTAAAATAGCTTGGGAATTTTTTTAAATGCATTTGTGAGCAATTTTTGGTCATAATATGTGTCATGTTTACATACATGGCAAATTTCTTAGACCAAGTACAATGGTAGGCTATAAGGCCATTTACATGACACTTTGTCCGTTAAGGAGAGAGAGAAGTAAAAAACTGAAGAAGTGGGCTCTCATGCAAGAGTTAGCATCCGCATGTGTTTCTTGGTAAAAGCATTTAATGGGAGGAAAGAGATATAGAGAAAGTGAAAAAAATCTAACCTTATAGTAAGCCTTATTTTATGAGTAATTATTAATTAATAATGTTAACTCTTGATGACATAACATGTTCATATAGCCGGCAGTTGGCTATACTATTAGCCATATTCTTATATAGATCATGACGATTTTTAATTAAAATACCATGTCATTTTTTATTATGTATCTGCCATGGCAATTTATTCATATATTTGTTACTGTTCATTCTATATTTTAATGACATTTTCTACCGTGGCAATTTCTGACCTAAGAATATCTCTCCGTATTCATATGAGAAAATTCCAGTCTCGAGCTAGCAAGTCCCTTGTTATACATTTCTGATGCACCTAAAAATTGTTGTTATGATCACCTTGTTACGGGTAATGTTTGACGAACCCCAAATCACACGATCTGGTATGAAGGTATTCAATATTCTTTGGTCTAAGGAATTATGCATATGTTAACATCTATGTAATTATGATAATAACTCGTGACCATATGATCTCGTAGTATAACAATCAATTAGGTATGTTCAACACAAGTGTCTTCCAATATTGTTTCTCAAAGTTCTCGGCATCCTTGTTACATTACCTATGCCCATGATCAAGAAAAGTTGACCATCATGCGCTGCTTGACCTAGTCTTAGAGTCGAGACTAAGAATCTATTCACCGTTTATTACTTAACACATGCACATGAGTATTCCTCCAAAACTTGTTTATATTGCAGACTCGAGAATCATTGCAGTATAGCATAAAAATTAAACTTTAATTATAAAGTTGGAAATAAATACTAATATTTATCAGTGCCTCTAGGCCATATTTTCAATATGTTGATTATAGCGACCACAAAGGAGGTCTCGCCTCAAGCGCCGCCCTCCCCTCGCTACTATTGGGCCAGCCTAAGTAGCTTCCTGCATGTTAGTCCGTTTTCCCCATTATTTTTTATTTAACTTTTTTGATATTTTCAAAATATTTTAAATACATATTTCCAAAAACATAAACTACATTAATTTAAGAAACATATTTTTGAAAAATGTTAACATGGTGTGAATATTTTGTTAGTGTAGTTTTTTTTTTCAAAAATGTTGATGTCATTCAAAAAATTGTTTGTGACATTTACAAAATGTTCAAGTGTGACATTTTTAAAAATATTTATACAATGAAAAAAATGAAGTAATTCAGAAAAATGTTTTGTGCCATTCAAGAAATGCACATGACATTTTGAAAATTCTACACACATTCCAAAATTATGTTCATGCCATTTTTAAAAATATTTATAAAAATAATTAAATAAAAATAAAAAATGTTTTGTATCGTAGGAACATATTTCGACGTGTATTGAAAAATATATAACATGTATTAAAAAATGTTCAAAACTTGTATTTTACAAAATGTTAATGATGTAATTAGAAAATATTCAACATGTGTTAAAAAGTATTCCAGATGGATAAGAATAATGTACAACGTGTTAAAAAAGTAGAAATGCACTAAAAAATAAAAATAAAAGATAAAGAATCAAAGAAAACAGTTGAAAACTGAAGAAAACCCATGAAATCGCTAAGAAAAACACCAAACAAAAATCTCACTTAAGATTCTAAAACCAGACAAATCAGTCCATACAAATTTCCCAAAATCGCTCTACTCGGTCGGCCCACTAACACATGCCAGGAAAGAGCGTTAGGGATGAGGCTATTCTAGAAATTGGTGCAGGCGAGAAATAGCTCCCGCGGGAAGAGACTAGTGATACTTTGTGTCAAGTGTAAAGACTATCTCGGCCCTAATAAGAAAATTGGATAAACCACTAACTATTGAGGTAAGATTTGCACAGACCACCTACTTTTATGGTTTGTAGCACAGAACATCATCTATTGGTATAATCTGTTGCGGCTAGATCTAGTTCATCATTTGATTATGTTCACATGATCACTAATAGCTGGGTCTAGCTTGTAAGTGCACATGGCACAAAAAACATGCGAAGTTAGTCAACTTGAACTAAAGAAATCCAATCTCCCCAAAACTAAGGTCAAATGAGTCAAAAAAAAATTCCAAATCAATACATGCTTCATATATTATTTTGTTGGCTCCTTTTATTTTTCTTGAAAATATAAATCTTTGAAGAAAAATAGATTGAGCCAAAGACTGCCAATATCTGCAAAACATGTCCAATAAGCTAAAAAGTCCTCAAATCAAGTAAACATTATTCTGATCACGGGATGAGAATAATATTCTGATCACAACCCGACCTGCCCCGGCAGTAGTATGTTGAACTTTCCCAAGTGCTAGGTTGAACTTCCGCCAAAATTGCCCAAATGGGGCTTGTGATATACCACTGGAAAGCTATGGACATGAGTATCATGACCCAAATTAAATTTTTGGCAAAATATGAGCGCTTTACGAGCATTTTTGAAAACTATTTTTTCTTCATACAAAAAACGTGCATTGTATTTTTGATCGCATTTCTAAACCGTTTATCGGAATGAGGCAAATAATATGGCGTTGGAAATCTGCTGCAAAACCGCTCCTTCGACATGTTGAAGTTTTCTCTAATTTTCTAGGGGTAAAGAGTAAAATTTCGTAAACCGAACAACCAAGTTCATATTTTCAATGTCATTTCTAAACGGCTAATCCAATTGAGGCAAATGATATGGCATTGGAAAGCTTATGAAAATGCGCTACTTTCTCATGTTGATAGTTTTTTCTAATTTTGAATGGTTTAAAAGTAATTTAGAAAATGGTATAAGTTCCACCGAGTTTGTATTTTCAAGCTAATTTTTAACCGTACGTCTGAATGCAGCACATGATATGGCGTTGGAAAGCTTGAGGAAATGCGAAACTTTGTGGTATATATTATTTCTACCAATTTCTTACGGATTTAAGTCAATTTTGAAAATGTCTAAAAACGTATTTTCACCGTAATTTCTACAAACTTTATCAAAATGGGGCAAATAATATACAGTTGAGAAGCTACGAAATGTTGATGGTAGTCTTTGTTTCCTAGTCGTTTTCAAGTAATTTTGAAAACAACAGGATCATTCGTTCTGCCTTTATCGTGAAACAGATTATTCGAAAATGCACTGCGTGAAGAACTTGAACTTCTCGGTATGTCTACTTGAACTTCACTCTATTTTTTACGTGCTTTTTTTGCCCGTACCTCTCCATCCACTCACCGGAACACTCACCGGAATTGAGCAAGTAATATACCGGTGGAAAGCTGTTGTAGACACGCAACTTTCCCGTGTTGATCATTTTTTCATACTCGCGATGATTTTGAAAGTTTTTCATCGGAAATTCATTCACTGTAGTGGTTGAACTTCCTACTGTTTTCACATTCAACTTCTGTGACGTATTTTCGTTTGTAATTTTCTCATCCATTTGTTAGTGTTACACAAATGATATTCCTTTTATATACAAACCTCTCTCATAATATTTTTTTAACTTTCTCCGATGGAGGACTTAAACATATAACAACAAAACTTTTAGACTTTGCTTTTCATTCCTTTTTAATACAAAATTCACACCGTGTACTACATGAACTTCTGGCAGTTATCAATCTGAACTTCTCTCGGTTACGTGAAAATATCGGAGTTTTTTTATGAATTTTTAATCTGATTTTCTTATTTTTTTTATGAATTATGAAGCGCTCTATTTTAAAAAGTTGAACTTCTTGTTATTTTATTCTTGAACTTCTTGTTTCCATTCTTAATAACGAGGAAAATCTGAGTTTTCTATAATCATCAAACTTCTCCATCTTTTTAATATGGACTTCCTGATTTATTTCTTAATCTTTTTTATGAAATTTTTAAGCGTTCTATTTTTAAAAGTTGAACTTCTTGTTTTTTGTTTTTGAACTTCTTATTTCCATTGTTTAATAACGAGGAAAATCTGAGTTTTCTATAATCATCGAACTCCTATATCGAATCACTCTAATTTTTTTATTTGAATTTATTTTATGTATTTATTAGAAATATGAAAATTGTAGTTTTATTAGAAACATCAAACTTCTTTGTTATTTTGAATTGAATTTTTTTTAGTTTTTAGTAACCAAAAAAATTCGAGTGTTTATTTAAATATCAAACTTCTCCATGTTTTAAATTGAATTTCTTGGTTTATTCTTCAGTAACGAGAAAAACTAAGGTTTTTTAATGTATATTGAATTACTATGTTTTTTAAAATTGAACTTCTTGGTTTAATCTTTAGTATTGGAGAAAATCCAAATTTAAAAAAGGGGGGAATCTTTTTAAATCTATTTTTGTTGTTCCCTTATTTTAATGTGAACTTATTAGTTATTCTTTAGAACGAGAATCTGAGGTTTTTATCAACTTGGAACTTCTCTGTTATTTTAATTTGAACTTCTTAGTTTTATTCTTTAGTAATGAGGAAAATCGAGTTTTTTGAACCTCTTTGTTTTAAAATTTGAACTTCTTGGTTTAATTTTTAATAATGTGAAAAATCCGAATTTTTCATAGACATCGAACTTCATCATTTTTAAATTTTAACTTCTTAGTTTTGTTGGTTAGAAATGGGGAAAAATGCTTTTTTATATAAACAATGATACCGTGCCGTTATTTTTAATTTGAACTTCTAGTTTTTATAGAATGGTGAAAATCAGTTTTTTTAATTTTCCTACACATGTGGATATTTCAATGGTGTGTTCCTTTTGGGGGTGAATTTGTTGCAATGAATATTTTAGGTTTCATTTTATTACCTTTTCCTCATCCGAACTTTTGTGTTGGCATGCACCTACACACACATACACTCACATGGTTTTAACACACATCTAACCATCAAGATATTCTAAAATTTGAACTTCTGAGTTTTATTCTTTTAATAACCAGAACACCCAGGATGGGCCAGAGTAGCACTTGGGGGTGGCCCGAGTGGGGCACAACCCACCAAGGCACGCATGTGGGCCCATGCGCGCCCAGGTGGGTCGTGCCCACCTCGGTGGCCTCCCGCACCCCCTCTTTACCCTATAAATTCCCAAATATTCTGAAAACCCTCGGGGTTAACCTAGATCAGAAGTTCTGCCGTTGCAAGGCTCTGTAGGTACCGAAAACCAATCTAGACCCCGTTCTGGCACTCTGCCAGAGGGGGAAATCATCACCGGTGGCCATCTTCATCATCCCGTCGGCCACCACGATGAGGAGGGAGTATTCCACCCTCAGGGCTGAGGGTTTGTACTGGTAGCTATGTATTTAATCTCTCTCTCTCATGTTCTTGAGATGTCATGATCTTGATGTATCGCAGGCTTTGTTAATATAGTCGGATCACATGGTGTTTTCCCCTCTCTATCTTGTTGTGATGAATTGAGTTTTTCCCTTTGAGATTTCGTTGCTATCGGATTGAATACTTTTATGGATTTGAGAGCACTTGATATATGTCTTGCATATGAATACTCGTGGTGACAATGGGGTGTCATATTGATTCACTTGATATGTGTTTTGGCATTCAACTTGCGGATTCCCATGGTGACATTGGGGTAATCTATGCACAGGGGTTGATGCACGTTCTCGTCTTTTGTTTCTCCAGTAGAAATCTTGGGGCACTCTTTGAAGTTCTTTGTGTTGGATTGAGTATTATGAATCTGAAATTATTTTGTGTTATTTTAGTATGAACTCTTGGATAGATTGGAAAGAATAACTTTGAGGTTGTTTCGTACCCTACAAATGATTTCTTCGTATGTTCTCCCCTAGACAGGAACTTTGGAGTGATTCTTCGTTGCACGTTGAGGGATGGTTATATGATCTAGTTATATTAGCATTGTAAAGAGATTGCACTAGCGAAAGTATGGACCCTGGGCCTCATTTTCAAGCATTGCAATACCGTTTTTGTGCCCGTTTACTATTTGCTACCTTGTTGTTTTTATTTATTCATATTAAAAATATATATTTCTACTATCGGTATTACACTTTTATCACCATCTCTTCACCGAACTAGTGCACCTATACAATTTGCCCTTGTATTAGGTGTGTTGTGGACACAAGAGATTTCTTGTATTTGGTTGCAGGGTTGTTTGAGAGAGAGTATCTTCATCCTACGCCTCCCACGGATTGACAAACCTTGCATCATCCACTTGAGGGAAAATTGCTACTGTCCTACAAAACTCTGCGCTTGGAGGCCCAACATGAGTCTACAAGAATAAAGTTGCATAGTAGACATCAAACTTCTCATGTATTTTTTATATGGTTTTTTCCATGTGTTTTGAAGTGAGAGATTGAACGAAATCTGCTTGTTGATCTCACTGAAGGTTTTGATTTGTTTGAATGTTATTTTTCTTCTTTATTGTCAAGTATTTCATATTTTGAACACACAAACTTGGTGAAAGACGAATTTGAGCTCCGTGTTTAAAATTGAACTTCTAGGTTTTTAAAAATGGAGAAGAACTCTCGACTTGAATCTTGCTTCAAATTGTGTGATCCGCTGCTGCAAAATAGGATGAGTAATGCCGATAGTTCACACCACTGTGTAATGTAGTTTTTTCATCAGGGAGGGGTGGAGGGAGGAGCAGAAGGAAGAAGGCCAGTGCCCTGGCAGAGAGAAGATCATATTTGGTCTAAGACGAAGGTGGGAAAGGGGGTGGCCGGAGACGAGTGGAAAGAAGAAAACTTCTACACAAATCGATCAAGGTCCAAAAGAATTTTTTATGTACATGCCACATTATAATCAACACAATACTATTTTTGATACAGAGAAGGTTCATTCACACATACACATGAACAAAGTGTCAATCCCCTATCCGATAGAAAAAATTGATCCATCCACAACTAACCCGTGCCAAATCTTCCTGAACTAAAATACATGCCGAACTTGGACCCAGAGATCCCTGAGGTACCAATTTTATGGGATGATCTGTAAGAAAAACAATTACTTCATGAGTTTGTAGTATTGAATGAATTATCAGTCTATGCCAAGTTCAGACCAAGGTTACGGGAGCAAAATAGCTGAACGGTAACATGAAAACAAAATCAACACATGTTACAAAATTTGAGCAGGAACACTAGCATGATCACATGAATCCGCACGTGCTATGTATTTGAGAAGGATCTCATTCACTTCATCTGGAAACAGTTTAATGAGACAAAAATCAAGAAGCAATTGGTTTGAGCATATTCCGGTATTTACAAAAAAGACACAACATTGTTGCCAACCTAGTTTTGTTCAATGTATATTGCATGATTTGTGTAATTTGGGTACATTTTTTTTTGAAACCACCTCTAAATTGCTGCAAGCCTGCAACAATCACAAAACACAACATCTGCAATGTATTTCCTATTTTTCTTCTTCTCCAGCATAAATTGAACTGCTGCAAGTAATTGCTAAAATTGAGCATTGCTTTTTCTGTAGGGTGAAGATGCACGCAGCGCAAGTTGGCATCGGAGCATGGATATGCAGGAGCTACGATGAGCTATGCAGAGGCCGCTTGGAGGCTGGGAGAAGTTCAGGAGAAGCACAAAAATACCATTCAACGGCCTGGGGATGTGTCCTTGAACGGCCCAAGGAGGCGGCGTTGAACAGTTTTGGGCGATGCGGCGGCGGAGCCCACCGAGAGGAGGCTGCATCATGGAGGGGCGAGCCTCGCGATGCCGACTGACAGGAGGCGGATTCCGCCTGAGCTCTGCCGGCGGCATCATCCAGGGGCCAAAGGAGTGGCATGGATCCACTGGGGCGGCGGCGTCGCGCAGGGAGGGTGAGTTGGGGCGGTGATACGTCTCCGTCGTATCTATATTTTTTGATTGTTTCATGCCAATATTATACAACTTTTACATATTTTTGGCAACTTTTTATATGATTTATTCGACTAACCTATTGATCTAGTGCCCAGTGCCAGTTCCTATTTTTTGCATGTTTTTTGTATCGCAGAGTATCCATATCAAACGAAGTCCAAATGCAATAAAATTTCATGGAGAATTATTTTGGAATATATGTGATTTTAGGAGGTGGAATCAACGCAAACGGGGGCCCATAGAGCCCACAACCCACCAGGGCGCGCCAGACACCCCTGGCGCACCCATGTGTCTTGTGCCCTCCTCGAACATCGGTTGGAGCTCTACTTCGGACGCAAGGAAGCTTATATCCGAAAAAAACCGTGTTAAAATCTCAGCACAATCGGAGTTACGGATCTCCCGGAATATAAGAAACGGTTTTCGGCCAAATCTGGGAATGCGAAACTGAAGAGAACGGAGAGGGAGATCCAATCTCGGAGGGGCTCCCGCCCCTCCGGCGCCATGGAGGCCATGAACCAGAGTGGGGAACCTTCTCCTATCTAGGGGGAGGCCAAGTAAGAAGAAGAAGGATGGGGGCTCTCTCCCCCTCGCTTCCGGTGGCGCCGGAGTGCCACCGGGGCAACGATCGGGACGGCGATCTACATCAACAATCTTGCTACCGTCAACACCAATTTTCTCCCCCTCTATGCAACGGTGTAACACCTCTTCTCCCCGTTATAATCTCTACTTAAACATGGTGCTCAACTCCATATATTATTTCCCAATGATCTATGGTTATCCTATGATGTTTCAGTACATCCGTTTTGTCCTATGGGTTAATCGTCATCTTGGTTGGTATGATTGTATATTTTATTTATGGTGCAGTCCTACGGTGCCCTCCATCTCGCGCAAACGTGGGGGGCCCCCGCTGTAGGGTGTTGCAATATGTTCATGATTTGCATATGGTGGGTTGCGAGAGTGACAGAAACTAAAACCCGAGTAGGTGGGTTATTGCGTATGGGAGTAAAGAGGACTTGATACTTAATGCTATGGTTGGGTTTCACGACCTTAATGATCTTTAGTAGTTGCAGATGCTTGCTAGATTTCCAATCATAAGTGCATATGATCCAAGTAGAGAAAATATGTTAGCTCATGCCTCTCCCTCATATAAATTTGCAAGGATGATTACCGGTACTTGTTATCAATTACCTAGGGACAAATAAATTTCTTGTTGACACAAACCCTTTTACTAAACACCTAACTTTTATTATCTTGCAAAGTTCGCATAGTTTTATTCTTGCCACACCTACAAAATAGTTTCATACTTGTTTCCGGTAAAGCAAACGTCAAGTGTGCGTAGAGTTGTATCGGTGGTCGATAGAACTTGAGGGAATATTTGTTCTGTGTTTAGATCCTCGTTGGGTTCGACACTCTTATATATCGAGGAAGGCTACAAACGATCCCCTATACTTGTGGGTTATCAAGACCTTTTTCTGGCGCCGTTGCCGGGGAGCAATAGCGTCGGGTGAATATTCTCGTGTGTGCTTGTTTGCTTTATCACTAAGTAGTTTTTATTTCTTGTTCTAAGTTGTGCTCTATCTTTAGTTATGGATATGGAGCATGAAACACCAAAAAATTACTGGTACTTGCTACTCATGGAGATGGGGAACCTCCTAAAACCCTTGATGCTCGTTATGTGAAAGATATTATGCACTACTTTGATAATCCTGAGAGAACCCCATTCAACTATATAATGGGAGTAACGTTGGATCAACGTGAATACTTTAGGGATTATCACTTGACTCATAAAGGGAAATTGTTATGGGATAAATTCATATGTTGCATTGGTATGCTTGGAATTTATGCCAGAGATATGATTATACTTGTTGCTCTAGGATGAATGCTCCACATCTTCCCTTTGCATGTGAATTTAATGGTAATGAAACCTTGGCTTCTTATGTTAATGGTATATATGATTACTATGATGTGGAACAAATAGAAGAATTTGTTGCTTTTAAGGGTGCTTATGAAATTGAATCTTTGTCTAAAAAGTTTGAAGATTTTGATTATTCAGTTTATAGACCTGAAAATTTTGCTATCCTTAAATATTGCTATGATAATTGTAAATACAATTCCAATATTGATGAATTTATTGAGAAAGTCTCCGCTGTCCAAGAAGAGACTAATATTTTGCAGGAGTCTATTGAAGAAGGAATTGATGAAACCGTGAGCTCATTAGATGAAAAAGATGATGAGGAGAGTGAAGAACAAGCGGAGGAAGAATGAATTGATCACCCGTGCCCACCTTCTAATGAGAGTAACCCTCCAACTCATACATTGTTTAATTTCCCTTCGTTCTTACTGGAGGATGAATGCTATGATAATTGCTATGATCCCGTTGATTCTTTGGAAATATCCCTTTTTGATGAACTTGATGCATGCTATGCTTGTGGCCAAGATGCCAATATGAATTATGCTTATGGAGATGAACTTGCTATAGTTCCTTATATTAAGAATGAAATCGTTGCTATTGCACCCACACATGATAGTCCTATTATCTTTTTGAATTCTCCCAATTACACTATATCGGAGAAGTTTGCTCTTGTTAAGGATTATATCTATGGGTTGGCTTTTACCGTTGCACATGACAATTTTCATGAATATAATATGCATGTGCTTGCTTCTCCTACTTGCAATTATTATGAGAGAGGAACTACATCTCCGCCTCTTTATGTTTCCAACACGATAAAATTGCAAGAAACTGCTTATGCTACGTATTGGCCTTTACTTGATGTGCATGAATTGTTCTTGTATGACATGCCGATGCATAGGAAGAGAGTTAGACTTCATCATTGCATGATATATGTTGCTTTGTGCTCATTACTAAATTCCAAATCATTGTTAATTAAAATTGGCTTTGATATACCTTGGGATCCGGGTGGATTCATTACTTGTGCACTTTATGCCTAGCTTAATGGCTTTAAAGAAAGCGCTGCTAGGGAGACAACCCGGAAGTTTTAGAGAGTCATTTATTTCTGTTGAGTGCTTTCATAAAGTTTAAAAATGAAAAAAAAATATAGAGGGTAACTTAAAAACCTTTTCACAAAAGAGAAGTGATTGGAAGTCATGCATTGGAGAAGTGAGGGTCGACCTTGAACACTTATGTTCATGCTCATGGAAACAATGTAGAATTTTTCATGAAGATTCTCACAAAAATAATTATCCCCTTGTACAATTCCATCGTATTATAAAAATAATGTGCCAAGATTTTCCTTCAGGATGTTTAGATTGCTTGTTGGTATGAGCGGTGCAGAAACATAAACTTTGGCTTTAGTGCGCGATTTTACATTTTTTACTAGAACGTCGAAAGCTTATGAAACTTCTTGCACAGTCTTGCTATACAATTTTTTTTCCTAATTGTTTCAGAATTTTTGGGGTACCATAGGTATGGTCAATTTTCATATTAGTAAAGACTGTCCTATTTAAGACAGATTCTGTTTTTGATGCATTGTTTTGCTCGTTTTGATGAAACTATCGATTTTTATCGGTGGTATAAGCTATGGAAAAGTTATATTACAGTAGCTAAAATGAAAAAACAAAAAATTAATTGGTTTTCAATAGTACTTAGAGTAGTGATTTGCTTTATTATACTAACGGATCTTACCGAGTTTTCCGTTGTGTTTTGTGAGGATGAACTGATCAAAGATCGAGGAGGTCTCGATATGAGGAGAAGGAAGAGAGGCAAGAGCTCAAGCTTGGGGATGCCCAAGGAACCCCAAGTAAATATTCAAGGAGACTCAAGCGTCTAAGCTTGGGGATGCCCCGGAAGGCATCCCATCTTTCTTCAACAAGTATCCGTATGTTTTCGGTTTCGTTTTGTTCACGTGACATGTGCAAATCTTGGAGTGTCTTTTGCTTTTAGTTTCATTTTTATTTTATGCACCATGCTGGTATGAGATAGTCCATGGTTGATTTATAGAATGCTCATTGCATTTCACTTATATCTTTTGAGTATGGCTTTATATAATGCTTCATGTGCTTGACTTATATCATTTGAAGTTTGGATTGCCTACTTCTCTTCACATAGAAAACCGCTGTTTGAAGAATGATCTTTTGCTTCACTTATATTTGTTAGAGCATGGTCTTTTGTAGAAATAATTAAACTCTCATGCTTCACTTATATCTATTTAGAGAGTCAATAGGAATTGGTCAATTGCATGGTTAGTCATAAAATCCTACATAAAACTTATGGATCACTGAATATGATATGTTTGATTCCTTGCAATAGTTTTGCGATATAGAGATGGAATATGTGGGAGGTACTAGTAAATGGTTGTGTTTAGTAAGAATATTGGTGTTAAGGTTTGTGATTCCCGAAGCATGCACGTATAGTCTCTCGTTATGCTATGAAGTTGGAGCATGATTTATTACTGATTGTCTTCCTTATGAGTGGCGGTCGGGAACGAGCGATGGTCTTTTCCTACCAATCTACCCCCTAGGGGCATGCGTAGTAGTACTTTGCTTCGAGGGCTAATAAACTTTTGCAATAAGTACATGAGTTCTTTATGACTAATGTGAGTCCATGGATTATACGCACTCTTACCTATCCGCAATTTTCTAGCCTCTACGGTACCGTGCATTGCCCTTTCTCACATCGAGATGTGGTGCAAACTTCGCAGGTATCCAAACCCCGTGATATGATACGCTCTATCACACATAAGCCTTATTATATCTTCCTCAAAATAGCCATTGTACCTACCTATTATGGCTTTCCATGGCCATTCTGAGATATATTGCCATGCAACTTCCACCTCTTCCATTTGATGACTTGAGCATTCATTGTCATATTGCTTTGCATGATCATATAGCTGACATAGTAGTTGTGTCTCAGCCACCATTCATCATTTTTCATACATGTTATGCTAGATCATTGCACATCCTGGTACATGCTAGAGGCATTCATATAGAGTCATACTTTGTCATAGGTATCGAGTTGTGATTTTTATTTCTTTTGAGTTATAAGTAAATACAAGTGTGATGATCATCATTATTTATTTTTAGAGAAGTGCCCCAGTGAGGAAAGGATGATGGAGACTATGATTCACCCACAAGTCGGGGTGAGACTCCGAACAATGAGAGAAAAAGAAAAAGAAAAGAAAGAAAAGAAAGAAAAAAAGAAAAAAACAAAGAGAGAAGGGGCATTGTTAGTATCCTTTACCACACTTGTGCCTCAAAGTAGCACCATGTTTTTCATATGGAGAGTCTCCTATGTTGTCACTTTCATACACTAGTGGGAATTTTTCATTACAGGATTAGATGCACACCCACTTAGTTTTCATATTGAACTTTCATACACTTATAGCTCTTAGTGCATTCGTTGCATGACAATCCCTACTCCTCACGTTGATATCAATTGATGGGTATCTCCATAGCCCGTTGGTTAGCCGCGTCGATGTGAGACTTTCTTACTTTTTTGTCTTCTCTATATTTACCCCTATCATCATACACTATTCCACCCATAGTGCTGTATCCATGGCTTGCGCTCATGTATTGCATGAGGGTTGAAAAAGCTGAAGCGCGTTAAAAAGTAAGAACCAATTGCTCGGCTTGTCATCGGGGTTGTGCATGATAAATACTTTGTGTTAAGAAGACAGAGCATGACAAGACTATATAATTTTGTAGGGATAGCTTTCTTTAGCGTTGATATTTTGAAAGACATGACTGTTTGTTGGGATGCCTGAGTATTGATATCTTTATGTCAAATTATAGACTATTGCTTTGAATCACTTATGTCTCAATATTCATGCCATAACTAGACATATGATCAAGTTTATGTTAGGTAGCATTCCACATCAAAAATTATCTTTTTTTATGATTTACCTACTCGAGGATGAGCAGGAATTAAGCTTGGGGATGCTGATACGTCTCCGTCGTATCTATAATTTTTTGATTGTTTCATGCCAATATTATACAACTTTTACATACTTTTGGCAACTTTTTATATGATTTATTGGACTAACCTATTGATCCAGTGCCCAGTGCCAGTCCCTCTTTTTTGCATGTTTTTTGTATCACAGAGTATCCATATCAACCGAAGTGCAAATGCAATAAAATTTCACAGAGAATTATTTTGGATTATATGTGCTTTTTAGGAGGTGGAATCAACACAAACGGGGGCCCATAGAGCCCACAACCCACCAGGGCACGCCAGATACCCCTCGCACGCCTAGGTGTCTTGTTCCCTCCTCGAACGTCGGTTGGGACTTGAAACTAAAAGACTCGATTGCAAGATCTAAAGATATACCTTCAAGCACTCATCTCCCCGGCAACGGCGCCAGAAAAGAGCTTGATGTCTACTACACAACCTTCTTCTTGTAGACGTTGTTGGGCCTCCAAGTGCAGAGGTTTGTAGGACAGTAGCAAATTTCCCTCAAGTGGATGACCTAAGGTTTATCAATCCGTAGGAGGCGTAGGATGAAGATGGTCTCTCTCAAGTAACCCTGCAACCAAATAACAAAGAGTCTCTTGTGTCCCCAACACACCCAATACAATGGTAAATCGTATAGGTGCACTAGTTTGGCGAAGAGATGGTGATACAAGTGCAATATGGATAGTAGATAATGGTTTTTGTAATCTGAAAATATAAAAACAGCAAGGTAACGAATAATAAAAGTGAGCGTAAACGGTATTGCAATGTGTGAAAATAAGGCCTAGGGTTCCTACTTTCGCTAGTGTAAGTTCTCTCAACAATAATAACATAATTGGATCACATAACTATCCCTCAACATGCAACAAAGAGTCACTCCAAAGTCACTAATAGCGGAGAACGAACGAAGAGATTATGGTAGGGTACGAAACCACCTCAAAGTTATTCTTTCCAATCAATCCGTTGGGCTATTCCTATAAGTGTCACAAACAGCCCTAGAGTTCGTACTAGAATAACACCTTAAGACACACATCAACCAAAACCCTAATGTCACCTAGATACTCCAATGTCACCTCAAGTATCCGTGGGTATGATTATATGATATGCATCACACAATCTCAGATTCATCTATTCAACCAACACATAGAACCTCAAAGAGTGCCCCAAAGTTCTACCAGAGAATCACAACGAAAACGTGTGCCAACCCCTATGCATAGGTTCATGGGCGGAACCCGCAAGTTGATCACCAAAACATACATCAAGTGAATCACGTGATATCCCATTGTCACCATAGATATGCTTGGCAAGACATACATCAAGTGTTCTCAAATCTTTAAAGACTCAATCCGATAAGATTACTTCAAAGGGGAAACTCAATTCATTACAAGAGAGAAGAGGGGGAGGAGAAACATAAGATCCAACTATAATAGCAAAGCTCGCGATACATCAAGATCGTGCCAAATCAAGAACACGCGCGAGAGAGAGATCAAACACATAGCTACTGGTACATACCCTCAGCCCCGAGGGAGAACTACTCCCTCCTCATCATGGAGAGCACCGGGATGATGAAGATGGCCATCGGAGAGGGATTGCCCCCTCCGGCAGGGTGCCGGAACGGGTCTAGATTGGCTTTTGGTGGCTATGGAGGCTTCTGGCGGTGGAACTCCCGATCTAATCTCTGTTCTGGAAGTTTTACGATACGTAGGTATATATGGGTGAAAGGAGTACGTCGGTGGACCGAAGGAGGGGCCACGAGGCAGGGGGACGTGCCCCCTACCCTCGTGAGCATCTCCTTCATCTTCTGACGTAGGGTCCAAGTCTATCCGGTAGGTTTCCTTCCAAAAATAACTTCTCCAGTTCATTTCGTTCCGTTTCGACTCCGTTTGATATTCCTTTTCTTCGAAACACTGAAATAGGCATAAAACAGCAAATCTGGGTTGGGCCTCCGGTTAATAGGTTAGTCTCAAAAGTAATATAAAAGTGGATAATAAAGCCCAATATTGCCCAAAACAGTAGATAATATAGCATGGATTAATCAAAAATTATAGATACGTTGGAGACGTATCAAGCATCCCCAAGCTTAATTCATGCTTGTCCTCGAGTGGGTAAATGATAAAAAAGATAATTTTTGATGTGGAATGCTAGTTGGCATAATTTCAATGTAATTCTTCCTACTTGTGATATGAATATTCAGATCCGAAAGATTCAAGGCAAAAGTTCATTTTAACATAAAAATAATAATACTTCAAGCATACTAACTAAGCAATTATGTCTTCTCAAAATAACATGGCCAAAGAAAGTTCATCCCTACAAAATCATATAGTTTAGTCATGCTCCATTTTCGTCACACAAGAATGCTCTCATCATGCACAACCCCGATGACAAGCCAAGCAATTGTTTCATACTTTAATAATCTCAAACTTATAAACCTTCACGCAATACATGAGCGCGAGCCATGGATATAGCACTATGGGTGGAATAGAATATGATGATGGGGGTTATGTGGAGAAGACAAAAAAGGAGAAAGTCTCACATCAACGAGGCTAATCAATGGGCTATGGAGATGCCCATCGATTGATGTTAATGCGAGGAGTAGGGATTGCCATGCAATGGATGCACTAGAGCTATAAATGTATGAAAGCTCAACAAAAGAAACTAAGTGGGTGTGCATCCAACTTGCTTGCTCACGAAGACCTAGGGCACTTGAGGAGGCCCATTATTGGAATATACAAGCCAAGTTCTATAATGAAAGATTCACACTAGTATATGAAAATGACAAAACAAGAGATTCTCTATATGAAGAACATGGTGCTACTTTGAAGCACAAGTGTGGAAAAAGGATAGTAGCATTGCCCCTTTTTATTTTCTCCTTTTTTATTTTATTATATATATATATATATATTTTGGGCCTTTTTTTTCTTTGGCCTTTCTCTTTTTTTGGGACAATGCTCTATTGAATGATGATCATCACACTTCTATTTATTTACAACTCAATGATTACAACTCGATACTAGAATAAGATATGACTCTATATGAATGCCTCCGGCGGTGTACCGGGACAATGAATCAAGAGTGACATGTATGAAAGAATTATGAACGGTGGCTTTGCCACGAATACTATGTCAACTACATGATCATGCTAAGCAATATGACAATGATGAATGTGTCATGAAGAACGGGATGGTGGAAAGTTGCATGGCAATATATCTCGGAATGGCTATGGAAATGCCATAATAGGTAGGTATGGTGGCTGTTTTGAGGAAGATATAAGGAGGTTTATGTGTGAAAGAGCGTATCATATCACGAGGTTTGGATGCACCGGCGAAGTTTGCACCAACTCTCGATGTGAGAAAGGGCAATGCACGGTACCATAGAGGCTAGCAATGATGGAAGGGTGAGAGTGCATATAATCCATGGACTCAACATTAGTCATAAAGAACTCATATACTTATTGCAAAAATCTACAAGCCATCAAAAACCAAAGTACTACGCGCATGCTCCTAGGGGGATAGATTGGTAGGAAAAGACCATCGCTCGTCCCCGACTGCCACTCATAAGGAGGACAATCAAATAACACCTCATGTTTCAAATTTGTTACGTAACGTTTACCATACGTGCATGCTACGGGACTTGCAAACTTCAACACAAGTATTTCTCAAATTCACAACTACTCAACTAGCACAACTTTGATATCACTACCTCCATATCTCAAAACAATCATCAATCATCAAACTTCTCTTAGTATTCAACACACTCATAAGAATTCTTACAAATCTTTTATGCTTAGCATATTAGGATTTTAAGCAAATTACCATGCTATTTAAGACTCTCAAAATAATATAAGTGAAGCATGAGAGTTCATCTATTTCTTCAAAATAATACTACCACCATGCTCTAAAAGATATAAGTGAAGCACTAGAGCAAACAACAAACTACTCCGAAAGATATAAGTGAAGATCAATGAGTAGTCAAATAATTATGCAACTATGTGAAGACTCTCCCATTTAATTATTTCAGATCTTGGTATTTTATTAAAACAACAAGCAAAGCAAAATAAAATTACATTCTAAGAATGGCAAACATCATGTGAAGAAGCAAAAACTTAGGATCAACCGAAACTAACCGATAATTGTTGAAAAAGAAAGGTGGGATGCCAACCGGGCATCCCCAAGCTTAGAAGCTTGAGACTTCTTGAAATATTATCTTGGGGTGCCTTGGGCATCTCCAAGCTTGAGCTTTTGTGTCTCCTTAATTCCTCTCATATCACGGTCTCCCTAAATCTCAAAAGCTTCATCCACACAAAACTCAACAAGGACTCGTGAGATAAGTTAGTATAAACCATTGCAAAAACCTTATCATACTCTACTGTAGCAAACCACTAAAATTATTATTCAACATTGCATACTAAATTACTCTGCATATTTAATAGTCCTATCCTCAAATAGAATCACTAAAGAAGCAAACATATGCAAAAAATGCAAACATAACAGCAATCTGCCTAAACAGGACAGTCTGTAAAGAATGCAGCAACATCCATACTTCCCTAGCTCCAAAAATTATGAAAGAAAATTACCACTGTAGTAAATTTATCAGATCTTAATATGCAAAAGGTTTCAACATTTTATCACATTCTGAATTTTCTAGGGAATTATTGCAACATCGGTAAACTTTCTGTTTTTAAACAGCGACATGTATACTTGTAACATAGGCATAGTAAAGGCTATCAATGCCACTTTTATTGAAATAAAAGATGCAAAACATTGTTCTAAATAACAGAAAGCAAATCCTAACAAAATAAATTGATGCTCCAAGCAAAACACATATCATGTGGCGAATAAAAATATAGCTCCAAGTAAAGTTACCGATGGAAGTGGACGAAAGAGGGGATGCCTTCCAGGGCATCCCCAAGCTTAGGATCTTGGCTATCCTTGAATATTAACTTGGGGTGCCTTGGGCATCCCCAAGCTTAGGCTCTTGCCACTCCTTATTCCATAGTCCATCGAATCCTTACCCAAAAATTGAAAACTTCACAACACAAAACATAACAGAAAACTCGTAAGCTCCGTTAGCGAAAAAAAACACCACTTCAAGGTACTGTAATGAAATCATTCTTTATTTATATTGGTGTTAACCCTACTTTATTCCAACTTCTCTATGGTTTATAAACTATTTTACTAGCCATAGATTCATCAAAATAAGCAAACAACACACGAAAAACAGAATCTGTCAAAAACAGAACAGTCTGTAGTAATCTGGATCAAACGTATACTTCTGGAACTCATAAAATTCTCAAATAAATTGCTGTAGGGTGTTGCAATATGTTCATGATTTGCTTATGGTGGATTGCGAGAGTGACAGAAACTTAAACCCGAGTAGGTGGGTTATTGCGTATGGGAGTAAAGAGGACTTGATACTTAATGCTATGGTTGGGTTTCATGACCTTAATAATCTTTAGTAGTTGCAGATGCTTGCTAGAGTTCCAATCATAAGTGCATATGATCCAAGTAGAGAAATTATGTTAGCCCATGCCTCTCCCTCATATAAAATTGCAAGGATGATTACCAGTACTTGTTATCGATTACCTTGGGACAAATAACTTTCTTGTTGACACAAACCCTTTTACTAAACACCTAACTTTTGTTATCTTGCAAAGTTCTCGTACTTTTATTCTTGCAAAATAGTTCTAGCATCAAACCTACAAAATAGTTTCATACTTTTTTCCGGTAAAGCAAACGTCAACTGTGCGTAGAGTTGTATCGGTGGTCGATAGAACTTGAGGGGATATTTGTTCAGCCTTTAGCTCCTCGTTGGGTTCAATACTCTTATTTATCAAAGAATGCTATAAACGATCCCATATACTTGTAGGTTATCAGGCGGCAGCGGCGTGCAAGGAAGGTGGGGTGGGGAAGGTGGGTTGGGGCAGCGGTGACGTGCGGGGAAGGTGGGGTGGGGCGGAGGCGCACGGGTAAGGTGGGCTGGGGTGGGGCGGCGGCGGCGCACGGGGAAGGTGGGGTGGGGCGGCGGCGCCATGTGGGGAAGGTGGGGTGGATGGCGGCGGTGCGTGGGGAAGGTGGGGGTGAGGCGGCGGCGGTGCATGGGGAAGGTCGGGGTGAGGCGGCGGCGTTGGTTAGTGGTAGGGTGACACGTCTCCAATGTATCTATCATTTTTTATTGTTCCATGCTATTATATTATCTATCTTGGATGTTTTGACTCCTATGTGCATATGCACCCATTGTTTAAATACACATTTTGAAAAGTTCAAAATTCCGAACAAAAATCCTGCGGGTATATCCGAACATTCTATGTCCATGCACAAAGTTTCGGTGAAAAACAATGTTTTTTGTGGCTTGTGTAAAAAATATAAAGAAATGCAAAATGAATAGTTTTAATGAAGCATCAGAAATTGTCTTTTTTACACAAGCCACAGAATACCTCGTTTTTCATCAAAAACTTTGTGCACGCACTAGAATGTTCGGATATACACGTGGGATTTTTGTTCCGAATTTTTCAACTTTTCAAAATGTGTATTTAGACAATGGGTGCATATGCACCTAGGAGCCATTGCCAATTTTCGGTTTTATATGCATTTATATGCTATTTTATATGATTTTTGGGACTAACCTATTAACCTACAGCCCAGTGCCAGTTCCTGTTTTTTCCTTGTTTTTGAGTTTCGCAGGAAAGGAATATCAGACGGAGTCCAATTGACCTGAAACTTCACGATGATTTTTTATGGACCAAAAGAAGCCCCCGAAGCAAAAGAGTTGGGCCAGAAGAGTCCCGAGTCATCCACAAGGGTGTAGGGCGCCCCACCCCCTAGGGCATGCCCTTCGACCTTGTGGTTGGCTCGTGGACCCCCTGACTTGTTCTCGACGCCAAAAATTCCTATAAATATAGAAACCCCCAAAATAAATCTAGATCAGGAGTTCCGCCGCCATAAGCCTCTGTAGCCACCAAAACCAATCGAGGTCCTGTTCCGGCACCCTGTTGGAGGGGGAAATCATCACCGGTGGCCATCTTCATCATCCCGACGCTCTCCATGACGAGGAGGGAGTAGTTCACCCTCGGGGCTGAGGGTATGTACCAGTAGCTATGTGTTTGATCTCTCTCTCTCTCTCTCGTGTTCTTGATTTGGCACGATCTTGATGTACCGCGAGCTTTGCTTTTATAGTTGGATCTTATGATATTTCTTCCCCTCTACCTTCTTGTTTGGATTGAGTTTTCCCTTTGAAGTTATCTTATCGGATTGAGTCTTTAAGGATTTGACAACACTTGATGTATGTCTTGCATGTGCTTATCTGTGGTGACAACAAGATATTCACGTGATCTACTTGATGTATGTTTTGGTGATAAACTTGCGGGTTATGTGACCTTGTGAACTTATGCATAGGGGTTGGCACACGTTTCATCTTGACTCTCCAATAGAAACTTTGGGGCACTCTTTGAAGTTCTTTATGTTGGTTTGAATATATGAGTCTAAGATTGTGTGATGCATATCGTATAATCAAACCCGCGAATACTTGTGGTGACATTGGAGTATCTAGGTTACATTAGGGTTTTCGTTGATGTGTGTCTTAAGGTGTTATTTTAGTACGAACTCTAGGGTTGTTTGTGACACTTATAGGAATAGCCCAATAGATCGATCATAAAGAATAACTTTGAGGTGGTTTCGTACCCTACAATAATCTCTTCGTTTGTTCTCCGCTATTAGTGACTTTGGAGTGACTCTTTGTTGCATGTTGAGGGATTGTTATATGATCTATTTATGTTATCATTGTTGAGAGAAATTGCACTAGTGAAAGTATGAACCCTAGGCCTTATTTCCAAGCATTGAAATACCCTTTTCGCTCACTTTTGTTACTAGCTACCTTGCTGTTTTTATATTTTCAGATTACAAAAACCTATATCTACTATCCATATTGCACTTGTATCACCATCTCTTCGCCAAACTAGTGCGCCTATACAATTTACCATTGTATTGGGTGTGTTGCGGACACAAGATATTCTTTGTTATTTGGTTGCAGGGTTGTTTGAGAGAGACCATCTTCATCCTACGCCTCCCATGGATTGATAAACCTTAGGTCATCCACTTGAGGGAAATTTGAAGGAAATATGCCCTAGAGGCAATAATAAAGTTGTTATTTATATTTCCTTATATCATGATAAATGTTTATTATTCATTCTAGAATTGTATTAACCGGAAACTTAGTACATGCGTGAATACATAGACAAAACAGAGTGTCCCTAGTATGCCTCTACTTGACTAGCTCGTTAATCAAAGATGGTTAAGTTTCCTGACCATAGACATGTGTTGTCATTTGATGAACGGGATCACATCATTAGAGAATGATGTGATGGACAAGACCCATCCGTTAGCTTAGCATAATGATCATTTAGTTTTAGCACGTGGCGAACCGTGATTGGTCGGAACCGCCCCGGAAGGGCAAAAACACAAGGCGTGTGAAGTGAGCTGAGCAAAACCGCAATTGTTGAAAAAATAGGGGCAAATCAGTCGAGCGTGACCCAACTAGGGGCATGAATACAATTGTTCCTTAGTTTTATTGCTATTGCTTTCTTCATGTCTCGGGGCGTGTTCTGAACCCCCCCCCCCCACTCTCAGCTTCACAAACTCCACTTAAGAAACGAAGCCGAACACATTCGCTCCGAGAAGCTGAAATCGTGAAGCTCTCATGGGCCGTAGTGCATTTTTGTGGAGCGAGGAAACCCCAGCTTCGCAAATAAACAGAATTTGGAGTTCCCATGTATTTACAAGATTTTGCCATCGCCAAGGAAAACGATTGGCGCAACATACAGAACCGAGCCAGCCCTCCTCTCGAATCGTTCTCGCTCTGCTCCCTCGTTCACCCCAAACTCTCCCACCTTGAACCCTCACCGCTGCCGCCAGTCCCGCCGCCACACCCGATGCCCCCTGTCGCCGGCCGGATCCACTCTTCCGCGTACAGATCCAGCCATATCGGCCACTTTCCCGCCGGATCCCCTGCTCATTGGCGCTCGTACCGCCACCAGCTTGGAGCAGCGACCCCATTGGTAATGGTGAGCTCACCAGGACACCATTGACTCCGGAGCCAGGAGCAGCAGCCCGGAGGCCGAGCCCCCTCGCCCAAACCACAAGGTGAGCTCCAACAAAGATGGCCTACCTATGTCAGACCTGGTGTTCGTGTACTGTGCATGATAACTGAATTTTTCTGCAGTGTATTATGTGTACTGCTAAGATATAAGCAGTATGAACTAGTACATGTTAGGGTGAATTTGATTTGTGAGGTTTAGTACTGGTATGATATTAACAGTTTGAAGTATTATGTGTAGTGCTAAGATATTAGCAGTACTAAAGATGACTTTGTGCGTAACGAAGCGGCTGCATAAGGCCGTCCCCATCGGTGCTAGCTAATTAATCTGGCGATAGGATTCTATAATCATATGCTGCTAGCTATAGTTGGCCAGCTTACCATCTGTCTAGAGGTTTATCTTCCTGTTTCAGCCTCTGCATATATGAAAGAGGCTAGCCAGCTACTCCTTTTTGTTGAGAGGCCACTGCTACTTTTTGCATATGTAGACATTAGTTTATTCGTGAAGTGTAGTTCAAATATGACATGATTTTGGCTTTGCAAAAAACTTCAGTTTCCCTATTATGCTTGTATATGTGAGGACCAATGTGACATGCATTTTCATAGAGAAGTGTCAAGCATGACTGCTGAATGGAGCGTTGAAAACACTCAGATTGTCTGTGAGTTGTTCGCCGAGCAAGTGGATGCTGGAAATAGGCCAGGCAATTATTTGACCCCAAATGCATTTGATGAGGTGACAAGACAATTTAAGATGAGAACTGGGCTTGACTACACACATACGCAAATGAAAAACAAATGGGACAAGCTTAAATCTGATTTCACCTTGTTCAAGAAACTCAAGTTTCGGGAGACCGGAGCTGGATGGGACTATGTGAACAACACCGTGTCACAAGATGATGAGTGGTGGAAGAAGGCTAAAATTGTGAGTTCTTTGGCTGTTGTATCATGTATCTTAATTTAGCCATATCTCTTTATTTACTAATAATGTGTTTCACTTGTTGTATTACAGGATATTAAAAGTTGTGGCAAGTTCAAGAAGAAAGGACTTGCTAATGAAGAAAAGTTGCGGGTTATCTTTGGAGATATCACAACTGATGGTACTGACCATTGGAACCCCTCTTCTGGTATACCTCCCCCCTCTAGTGCGGCAGTGAAAGAATCCATCAACGTTGATGAGATCGAGGATCTTGATTTGGATGATACGGAAGAACAAGCATCTCAGGCAACACCTAGTTCATCTAGGGTGAGGCTTGGAATCATCATTCCAGAGAAGAACAAGAAACCCAAGACCGCACAAGTGATGTGTGAGAAAGTTATAAGGACTGGTGACATTGCCGAGGCTTCTCACTCATCATTTCAGTCTTTCCTAAAGCAAGATGAGGCAAACTGTGTCACCTCGGTCATGGATGAAGTCATTGCTTGTGGTGCAGCAGTTGATAGTGATGAGTTCTTCATGGCTAGCGAATTGTTTGTGAAGAGGGCGCAAAGGGAGATGTTTCTTTACATGCCTCTTGACTCTCGAAAGGGTTGGTTGCATAGGAAGTATGAGTTGAAGTATGGGAAGTAGTTACTTTACATTCCATCTATGTGTGATGGTCGATTATCCTTTGCTCTCAAAACCATTTGTGTCTTTTATGTTGAACCTACTTCTTAAAGTATGGGAACTACTTGATACTATTCCATCTATTTATGTACGCACTGGGGAACCATCTTTTATGTCTATGTTGTTCAGCCTAGTGTTTGCTATTTATGTATGCATTATTCTTATGTTGTCGATCCAATTGGTGCTAACTTGTGTTTCATATTTTGGTGATTGTTTATATGCAGATGTCATCGGATAGTGAAAGTGATGATGACACTCATTATGAAAGAAAGAAAATTATGGTTTTCCAATATCAACATGATATGGACATGCGTTGTTCAGGTGTGTCATCCATAGTTGGTAAGTATTGTAAAAGTTGGGTCATGAAGGCCGAGCCTAGGACATCTAGGTTGACTGGTTTTGAATGGTTGCAAGAGACTATTTGCACACCTGGAGAGACGTACACAATGTTGAGAATGAATGCACATGTGTTCTTTGATCTTCATGACAAGTTGGTGGCGGAGTACGGCCTCAAAGAAACATGCTTTATTACCACTTATGAGTCTCTTGCTATGTTCTTGTGGACCTTGGGGGGTTGTGAATCAAATAGAAGAACCCAAAACCGTTTTAAACATGGAGCGGATACAGTCCATCGTAAGTTCCATGAGGTTCTACATTGTGTGATCAAGATGTCATCTCACTACATTAGGCCTCAAGACCCAAATTTTCACATTGTGCATGATAGGATTAAGCGTGACAAAAGGGCTTATCCTCACCTCAAAGACTGCATTGGTGCAATAGATGGGACACATGTTAGGGCTTCTATTCCGGAGGGACCTTCAAAAGTAAGGTACATTGGAAGAACGGGTGCAACAACTCAAAATGTGATGGCAGTATGCGACTTTGATATGCATTTCACCTACGCTTCAATTGGACAAGCGGGTTCTATGCATGACACAAGTGTGCTATTCCATGCTATTGAAAATGACAGGGCCACATTCCCACATCCTCCCAAGGGTTAGTATTTCTTGTTGTTGCAACTTATGTAACATATCCTCCAACTCACAATCATGTTTGTTGTTACTTTCTGTAGGCAAGTATTACCTTGTAGACGCTGGTTATCCTAACAGAGATGGCTATCTAGCACCCTACAAAGGAGAACGATATCACGTCCCCGACTTCCAAAGAGGTGCGCCCCCAACTACTCCCGTGGAGAAGTTCAACCGGATCCACTCTTCCAAGCGCAATACCATAGAGAGAACCTTTGGTGTGTGGAAGATGAAATGGCAAATATTGCTCAAGATGCCAAACTACTCGATTGTAACACAAAAAATGATTATTGGGGCTACCATGACACTACACAACTACGTCCGCCTCCATGACAAAGAGGATCTCCACTTCCTTCGGTGTGAGAGGGATCCGGATTATGTTCCAACTATTCCTGATAGATACAAGAAGTATGCTATTCCTTCAAATGCATCGGATGCTTCAACAACAGCGGCAAGTGCTCCTAACATGGATTTGTTTAGGCATGAACTAGCTACCGCCATTGCTCTTAGTTGGTGAAGTAATCATGTTCGTGATTTTAGATGTGTGACCATATTGATTTGCAAACTTATATGCAAATGGAGCTTTTGTTGTATGACACATGAGAGAACTAGTTTTTCTACTAAATTATAACTTATGTTAGCTGAGAAAATTTGGGATCTTTCAAAAAAATACATGTTTGCTGTACATCTGTTGCTCCATGTACCCAAGAAATGCTCTCTGTACATGTTCCTATAAAGCCAAAATTGTTGGAAATAGCTACTGGAAAAAAAGTGTGCATGTTATAAGGCCATCCATCACCACGTGAGCAGCCCAGCATGTCTTGGTTTTCTCTTTCGGCCTCTAGACATCCAGCTGCTGAACTGGGTTGCTTCCAGCCAGCCCAAAGGGGCGCCCAGCAGGTTTTTTGCCTCCCAGTTGGGCTGCAGCGAGGGGAGAAGCTGCCAGAGCTCCCGAACGTTTTTTGATCGCTGCATGGAGTGAGAAGCTCGCCAGAGAAGTAGAAGCTGCAGATTTGGTGGAGTTGGGAGAGATTCAGAACATGCCCTTATACATATTCCTCTGACTATGAGATTATGCAACTCCCGAATACCAGAGGAACACTTTGTGTGCTATCAAACGTCACAACGTAACTGGGTGATTATAAAGATGCTCTACAGGTGTCTCCGATGGTGTTTGTTGAGTTGGCATAGACCGAGATTAGGATTTGTCACTCCGTGTATCGGAGAGGCATCTCTGGGCCCTCTTGGTAATGCACATCACTATAAGCCTTGCCAGCAATGTGACTAATGAGTTAGTTGCGGGATGTTGCATTATGGAACGAGTAAAGAGACTTGCCGGTAACAAGATTGAACTAGGTATGATGATACCGGCGATCGAATCTCGGGCAAGTAACATACCAATGAAAAAGGGAATGAAGTATGTTGTTATGCGGTTTGACCGATAAATATCTTTGTAGAATATGTAGGAGCCAATATGAGCATCCAGGTTCTGCTATTGGTTATTGACCGGAGATGTGTCTCGGTCATGTCTACATAGTTTTCGAACCCGTAGCGTCCGCACGCTTGACGTTCGATGACGATTTGTATTATGAGTTATGCGATTTGATGACCAAAGTTTGTTTGGAGTCCCGGATGAGATCACGGACATGACGAGGAGTCTCAAAATGGTCGGGAGGTAAAGATCGATATACTGGAAGGCTATATTCGGATATCGGAATGGTTCCGAGTGATTCGGGTATTTTTTGGAGTATCGAAGAGTTACGGGAATTCGCTGGGGGAAGTTAGTGGGCCTTATTGGGCTTTAGTGGAGAGAGGGAAGAAGGGCCACGAGGTGGCATGCACCTCCCCCCTGCCCAAACCGAATTGGACAAGGGGTGGGGGCGCAACCCACCCTTTCCTTCTCCCTCTCCTTCCTTTCCCTCTTTCCTACTCCGAAAAGGAAAGGGAATCCTACTAGGACTTAGGAGTCCTAGTAGGACTCCCTACACTTGGCGCGCCCCTAGGAGGGCCGACCTCTCTCCCTCCCTCCTTTATATATGTGGGCAGGGGCACCCCAAAGGCACACCAAGCCTTCTCTTAGCCGTGTGCGGTGCCCCCTCCACAGTTACACACCTCGGTCATATCATTGTAGTGCTTAGGCGAAGCCCTATGTCGGTAACTTCATCATCCCCGTCGCCATTCCATCATGCTGACGGAACTCTCCCTCGTCCTCAACTAGATCAAGAGATCGAGGGACATCATCGAGCTGAACGTGTGCTGAACGCGGAGGTGTCGTACGTTCGGTGCTTGGATCGGTTGGATCGCGAAGACGTTCAAATAAATTAACCGTGTTGCTAAACGCTTCCACTTTTGATCTACGAGGGTAGGTGGACACACTCTCCCCGCTCGTTGCTATGCATCTCATAGATAGATCTTGTGTGATCGTAGGTAAATTTTTTGGAATACTGTGTTCCCCAACAGTGGCATCAGAGCCAGGTCTATGCGTAGATGTTATATGCACGAGTAGAACACAATGAGTTGTGGGCGATAATAGTCATACTTCTTACCAGCAATGTCTTACTTTGATTCAGCGGCATTGTTGGATGAACCGGCCTAGACCGACATTACATGACCACGTTCATGAGCACATAGGAGGCTAGTGGGTGCCTGTTTCTCCAACTTTAGTTGAATCGAGTTTGACTATGCCCGGTCCTTGTTGAAGGTTAAAACAACACACTTGACGAAAAAACGTTGTGGTTTTGATGCGTAGGTAAGAGCGGTTCTTGCTAGAAGCCCGTAGCAGCCACGTAAAACTTGCAACAACAAAGTAGAGGACATCTAACTTGTTTTTGCAGGGCATGTTGTGATGTGATATGGTCAAGACATGATGCTAAATTTTATTGTATGAGATGATCATGTTTTGTAACCAAGTTATCGGCAACTGGCAGGAGCCATATGGTTGTCACTTTATTGTATGAAATGCAATCGCCATGTAATTGCTTTACTTTATCACTAAGCGGTAGCGATAGTCGTAGAAGCAATAGTTGGCGAGACGACAATGATGCTTCGATGGAGATCAAGGTGTCAAGCCGGTGATGATGGTGATCATGACGGTGCTTTGGAGATGGAGATCAAAGGCACAAGATGATGATGGCCATATCCTATCACTTATTTTGATTACATGTGATGTTTATATTTTATGCATCTTATTTTGCTTAGTACGGCATTAGCATTATAAGATGATCTCTCACTAAATTTCAAGGTACAAGTGTTCTCCGTGAGTATGCACCGTTGCTATAGTTCATCGTGCCGAGACACCACGTGATGATCGGGTGTGATAAGCTCTACGTTCATATACAACGGGTGCAAGCCAGTTTTGCACACGTAGAATACTCGGGTTAAACTTGACGAGCCTAGCATATGCAGATATGGCCTAGGATCACTGAGACTGAAAGGTCGAGCGTGAATCACATAGTAGATATGATCAACATAGTGATGTTCACCATTGAAAACTACTCCATCTCACGTGATGATCGGACATGGTTTAGTTGATATGGATCACGTGATCATTTAGATGACTAGAGGGATGCCTATCTAAGTGGGAGTTTTTAAGTAATATGATTAAATTGAACTTTAATTTATCATGAACTTAGTCCTGATAGTATTTGCAAACTATGTTGTAGATCAATAGCTCGCGATGTAGCTCCCCGTTTATTTTTGGTATGTTCCTAGAGAAATATAAGTTGAAAGCTGTTAGTAGCAGTGATGCGGACTAGCTCCATGATCTGAGGATTATCCTCATTGCTGAACAGAAGGATTATGTCCTTGATGCACTGTCGGTGGGGACGACACCTATGGGATCACAAGAATCCCTACTACGGTTAGCGGGGCGCGGGGTCGTGAGAAGAGCGGATCTAACAGGTAGCACACGGTTCGTTTATCCAGGTTCGGGCCGCGAGGATGCGTAAAACCCTACCCCTGCTTTGGTGGATTGTATATCTGTGTTCTTGAGTTAGCTATGGGGCGTGAGGAGCTCCAAAAAGCCGAATCCTTCTCCTGGTCGCCTCGGGCCTCCTTTTATAGAAAAAGGGGTTGCCACAGTGGCACACACGAGGTGGAAAGGGGATAGTGATGCGAGGTTATCCCTCGCATTACATGACAAGGCACATTTAATGCGTCTTGATTAGGTGTCCTTGCTTTATCGGGGACGGGGGAGAAACCTGTCTCGTCCGTCGCCGCTCCTTCTTGTGTCGACACGCGCCCTGGCCAGCGACGCCTGCGATGCCACGTAGGTAGGCAGGCAGCTGAGGTGGTGCAGTTGTGGGTCTTCACAAAGATTTGCATGCCGCCACGCAGGTGCCTGCCCAGCTAGTTGGGTCGGAAGCTGCATGCGAACGGCGGTGGAGGTTTAGTCGGCGTGGGCCTGATGGTGGCCCTGCGGGTGTCCTCGGTAAGGGCCTTGCCGAGGCCCCGGCAAGGGTCTTGCCGGGGCGCCTGCTGTCATCCCCGGCAAGGCGCTTGCCGGGGGCCTTGTGGTCTTCCTCGGCTGGGATCCCGCCAAGGGTTGTCGTCTCCTTAGTGCGTATCTGATCTTGAATGTCTTCACGAAGATCTGCATGCCGCCACGGGGATGTCTCCCGAATCCTTGCCCTTTGGGGGCAGTGGACTCAAGGGTGATTTGCTCCGTAGGCGCGGGATGAGTCGCCGCAGCAAGGGTCTTGCCGGGGCTGCTAGAACTGTCTCCCGACAAGGATCTTGCCGGGGGAGTCCGCTTCGTCCCCTTTGCTCTTTGTGGTCTTGGCCTTGGCGTCGTAGTTCTCTTGAGCTTCGGTCTTACCCTGGCTCACCTCCCTTGCCTTGCTTGGTGTGGTGGTGCTCGTGGCTCAGACTGCCCGTGCACAGTTATAGGGGTACAAAAAGTGTACCCCTCTTTTTGTACACCGACAGGAGCCCCCGGGCCTAGGCCACACATAAGCGCAACGCGTTGTTGGGCTAGGCCCAAAAACGGTGCGCGGGCAGGCAGGGCGGTTTTTACCACGGTAAGATTCTTCGCGCGCTGCGCTTCCCATGACTCCCACACGTGGCATGGCATGGGGAGGCGCGCGTGACGTGGGCGGCATGGGCGGGGTTGGTTCCCGCAGGCATGCGTCACATCGTAGTAAAGGGGCGGTTCGCGCCTTCCCCATAAACGGAGGGAGGCGTGGAGGCGCGTCCCATTTACTGAATGGGGCTGAGGCGCGGTCTTCAAGGCGTCCACTCCCCACGATCACGGGGTGGGGAGTGGTCGTCTCACCCGTCCCCTCGGTTCTGCACGTCCTCCACATGTCTCCCATGCGCCTGGGGTGGCAAACGGTGGAGGCGAGAAACCGGGCCGTCGCTGGTTGGGGTGGCGGGTCGGTCCTGGCTCCCCGCGCCTTCCGTATCTTGATTGTCCGAGCGGGGCGGCCGAGCCCCAACCCCGATCCTTTATAAAGAGCGGGAGGGGGGGGGGATGGCGTCCCGCATTCTTTCATCTTCTTCTTCCTTCAGCTTCTGCTCCTCCCTTCCATCCGTCATGGAGAGAGGGAATCCCGGTCCTTCAACAGTTGCGGCGAGGGTCGCCGCTCGACAACACATCCCTCCTTCTCCTGCGCCTGCGGTGGCAGAGCCAACCGCGAGGGGAAGGGGGAGTGGGCGAGGCCGTGGGCGAGGCCGGGGCGCTCGGGGAAGAGGAGGACGGGGCAGCACGCCGGCCTCGCCTCCGCCAGCAGCTCCTCCTCCAATGGAGGGCCATGTTGGGGATGACCCTTGTGAGTTCTTCGTCAGGCTGCACCGGCCGCCGCGCCATCGCCTTCGTCTCCTGACTCCATTTACGCGGGAGATGGAGCTGGATCCGCCGGAATCGTTGCGGCTGCACATGAGGGGCTGCGGGATCAGTGGCAGGCGGGTCCGCGTCGACTTCCCCGCCCCTCACGTGATGTATCTTTGTCGGGGATGGAAGACGTTTGCTCATATCCACCGCTTGACGCAGGGGCTCACTCTCCATTTTAAGCTGATGGAGGGTGGCCTTCTCTGTGTCAAGGTCTTTGGGTGCTTTGGGACCCATGCAAGGTGCTGCGTGGAGAGCTCTTCTGATAGTGAAGACTCCTCCTCGGGCGGGAGTGACGAGGAGGACGGCGGCAGCGACGACAAGGGTAGTAGGCTGCAGGATGACGGGTCCGATTAGGTGTCGGGTGCCGCTCCGTGCGGCACCGGCGACCCCATCATCCGCGTCGCCGGCTCCCTGAACTTCTCGGGGTCGTCTCCTTGGGCGGCTGGCGTTGGGAGGCTGCGGAAGAGGAAGAGGGCGGGTGGCAAGGCCGTCAAGTCGGAGTACCGATGCCTTCGACGCGTGCTGACATCCTGCCGCCTCGTCTTCGAGCTCTACTTCCGGTGCCGCCATCACCATCCAGCCTATGGACGACCACCAAGATGTTCTCTTGGTGTCTTCTGCCACCCGTAGCTCGCCTAGGCGCTCCTTTTATCCTTTTCACCTCCTTGACCTTCCTCCTGAGGAGAGGGACAAGAAAGGGATTAAGGGCACCTTATCTCTTTTTAGTTTGTAAGCCTTCGGGCCTTTGTTGAATTTAAAACTTGTAATCCCATCATTCATGTTTTTCATTCCCTATGGACTGTACCTGAGTGGAATGTTTTTTTTAATGAAAAAGGGATGCTTGCCGGGTCATTTGTTTGCGGGTGGAACCCATGACAAGGAGTAAATCCTTGATATCTTCAAGATAAACATTTCCTTGCCCGGCAACAGGCCTTGCCGTCTCCCCAGTTCGCTCGACCTTCCTCGCGCCTTTGGCGGAGGCAGGGATGAGGCGGGTTCAGGATCCTTGTTTCATCCTTTCGCTGCCGCGACTACGACCCAACTTGGCCCCAGGAACGAGCCCTAGGGCCTAGAGTTAGGGGAGCACGGTAGCTTGGGGGAAAACGAGGTTTCACATACCTCAGTCCATAATGGAATGCATGATAAGGGATGAAGAACTTATCTGAAGCTGCAGTCCCCGGCAACCCTGGTTCACCGTGGGTGAATCTTTGCTCTTGCAGCCCCCGGCAATACTGGCTTGCCGGGGGCTAGATGCTGGTCTGTTCCTCTTTTTTTCTCCCCAAGTGGTTCGTCACGGATATCTGCGTGTCCTGTGAACCAAAGAAGACAAAAGAAAGACAAAGAGACGCACACTCGACCTCTAAGCTAGGGGTTAGTCGCCGCTAAGCACTATCAACCCTAACCAAGGATGAGACTCGACCTAGCATGCGTGCTATAACTTAGGGCGCCAACGCTTCATTTACTTATGCTCAGGGTCTGTGCCTGGCTTTGTACAAAGGGTTACATGCGTCAACGGCAAGGCTCGTACAAAAGGTGGCTTGCTGGGGGGCCCGGCAAGCCGCGCCTCACGGGTAAAACTTGCGAAGATGCTCAATGTTCCAGGAGTTACTCACCGGAACAGCATCTTCAGTCTCCAGGCGGACTGCGCCGGGCCTGGTGACTCATATTACCCGATAAGGGCCTTCCCACTTTGGCGTCAACTTGTTGGAATTCTTGGACGATTGAACGCGCCGAAGAGCAAGGTCGTCTTCCTCAAAGCTTCGGGCATGAACCTTGCGGCTATGGTAGCGGCGCAAGGCTTGCTGGTAGCGCGCTGCTCTCACAGCCGCCCGAAGACGATCTTCCTCAAGGAGCGTTGCGTCATCTTGCTGCAATTGCTCTTGCTAAAGCTTTTCATAAGCGAGTACTTGAGGTGACCCGTATATGAGTTCCGTGGGGAGAACTGCTTCTGCCCCGTATACTAGGGCAAAGGCTGTCTGGCCGGTGGCTCGATTTGGTGTTGTTCTGATTGACCAAAGAACCGCCGGCAATTCATCAATCCAGCGCCTTCCACTCTTGCACAGTCTGTCAAAGGTCATTGTCCTCAGGCCTCGCAGTACTTCAGCATTCGCCCTCTCAGCTTGACCATTGCTTCATGGGTGAGCAACGGAAGCGAAACAGACTTTGCTGCCGAGGTCTTGAATATATTGCATGAAGGTGTGGCTTGTGAACTGCGTGCCGTTGTCGGTGATAACCCTATTGGGTACACCAAAACGGCACACCAGTCCTTTGAAGAACTTGACGGCTGACTGTGCTGTGACCTTCCTCACTGCTTCCACTTCTGGCCACTTTGTGAACTTGTCGATTGCAACGTACAAGTACTCAAAGCCCCCGATAGCGCGAGGGAAAGGGCCCAGTATGTCGAGCCCCTAGACCGAGAAAGGCCAGGAGAGAGGAATGGTTTGAAGGGCTTGAGCTGGCTGATGAAGCTTCTTTGAATGGAACTGACACGCTTCACACCTGGTGACTAGTGTCGTCGCATCCTGGAGTGCGGTGGGCTAGAAGAAACCTTGCCGAAACTCTTTGCCGGCAAGGGCCCTTGACCTGATGTGGGATCCACATATGCCTCCATGTATCTCCGCCAACAGCCCCAGTCCTTCCTCTCGAGGGATACACTTCAATTTCACGCCGTTCGGCCTCTTTCTGTATAGGACGTCATCGACGAACTGGTACATAGTAGAGCGACGGGCTACTTTTTCCGCTTCTTCCTGCTCCTCAGGAAGTTCCCCTGTTTGGAGGAATCGGACGGTATGCTGTGCCCACGCTAGAGCCTGGGGCTCGACGGCGAGGACTAAAGGCATTTCCTCCGCTACAGGAGCGGCTGTCTCGACGGCAAGAGCTTGATGCTCTGTCAGAGCTAGCCGTCCTGTGGCGGGCTCAGTGTCTCCGGCAACATCCTTGCCGGCGGCTTCGGGGAGCTCAGCGGGAAAGTACTTGCCGGGCTCTGATTTTCTCCTCTTGTTCTGCTCTGTTGATGGATCAATGGATGGCTGAGTTAGCCGAAGCACAAAGGTACCTGGTTCCACAGGTAGCTTGAGGGCAGCGCGTTTTGACAGGTAATCGGTGATATCATTCTTTGCTCGGGGAACGTATTCTGCCTGTATACTGTCAAAACCCTCTTCCAGCGTTCTCACTTCATCGATGTAGGCCTTCATCAACGGGCTCTGGTAATCCTTGTTGACTTTCTTGACGACAAGTTGCGAGTCGCCTCTGACGACGAGTTTCTTGATTCCAAGGTCCGCCACGATCCTAAGACCGGCAAGAAGCCCTTCGTACTCAGTCGTATTGTTTGTTGACACCTCCCTGGGGAAGTGCATCTGGATCACGTACTTGAGGTGCTCTCCGGTGGGCGCGACAAGCAGTATGCCAGCCCCGGCGCCCTATAAGGAGAAAGCTCCATCAAAGTACATGATCCAGTCGCAACTTGCCTGCTTGCCGGGGAGAGCAGTCTCTTGGGTTTCTTCGTCAGGCGTCGCGGTCCATTCTGCAATGAACTCCGCCAGGACTCGGCTTTGAATCGTCGAGGTACTCTCAAACTTGAGGCCAAAGCTGGACAGTTCCAGTGCCCACTCTACGATCCTTCCCGTTGCGTCTGGATTGTGCAATATCCGTTGCAGAGGGAGGCGAGTGACGACAGTGATTTCGTGCGCCTGGAAGTAGTGACACAGCTTCCTCGAGGCCATAAGAAGGCCGAAGAGCAGTTTCTGCACACCGGAGTACCTCGATCTAGCCCCCTGCAGGAGGGAACTAACAAAGTAGACTGGGTGCTGCATCATTTTCTTCTTCGGAGGCACTTCAATTGGCTGCGTCGTCTCGGCATCGGTGGCATCGGGCTCCGTCGCTACTATTACCTCATCATCAATTTCTCTCTACACCACTAGTGCGGCGCTGACCACCTGGTTCGTTGCCGCCAGGTACAGCAGCAACGGTTCCTGTGGCCTAGGCGCAACTAGTATTGGCGAGGAGGAGAGGTACCTCTTCAAATCTTGCAATGCTGCTTTGGCTTCTGGTGTCCACTCCATCGGGCCCGACTTTTTCAAAATCTTGAAAAAAAGGAAGGGCGCGCTCGGCGGACTTGGAAATGAACCTGCTCATGGCGGCAACGCAACCAGCAAGCCGACGCACATCCTTGACTTGCTTGGGCGCTTCAATCTGCTCTATAGCTTTGATATTGTCCGGATTGGCCTCTATCCCACGCTGTGACACAAAGAACCCGAGAAGCTTGCCAGACGGGACGCCGAAGACGCACTTCTCAGGGTTCAGCTTGAGATTGATCTTGCGTAGGTTTGCAAATGTTTCTTGTAAATCTGATATGAGGGTTGCCCTGTTCTTGGTTTTGACCACTATATCATCCATATAAGCTTCCATATTTCTATGGAGCTGGGGTTCAAAACCAATCTGGACCGCCCTTGCAAATGTTGAACCAGCACTCTTCAACCCGAAAGGCATCCGTATAAAGCAATACGTACCACATGGGTGATGAATGCCGTTTTCTCTTCATCTTCCCTTGTCATGAAGATCTGGTGGTAGCCGGAGTAGGCATCGAGGAATGACAACAGATCACACCCAGCTGTGGAGTCAACAATCTGGTTGATGCGCGGCAACGGGAAGGGGTCTTTGGGACAAGCCTTATTAATATCTGTGTAATCAATACACAACCTCCACTTCCCATTTGCCTTGCGCACTACCACCGGATTGGCCAACCATGTCAGATGGAGCACTCCTCTTACCAAACCCGCTACTTCCAGTTTCCGGATCTCCTCTGTGATGAACTCTTGTTGTTCCAAAGCTTGCTTTCTGACCTTCTGCTTGACGGGCCACGCATGAGGATAGACAGCAAGGTGGTGCTCAATCACCTCCCTGGGAACGCCGGGGATGTCGGATGCTTGCCATGCAAACACATCGACATTAGCCCGCAGGAAGGTGACGAGCGCGTCTTCCTATTTGTCGTCAAGGGTGGAGCCTATGGTAAAAGCTCCTCCCGTGCCGTCCTCCTTGACAGAAACCTTCTTGGTTCCGGGCGGCGTGGCCCTGGACTTCTTGTTTCTGTCGGCGGAGCTCTCTGGCACGTCCTCGACAGGAGCGCCACACTCCAAAGAGGTGCGCTTACCGGAGTGGGTGACTGAGGTCTCACCGGTCTTCTTCTTTCACCTTCCTGGGGCTCCAGCGGCAGGAGCAAGCGCCTTAGCAGTGGCTGCTGCTGCAACTGCTTGTTGGTAGAGTTGGTCAGCGCAAATTAGCGCATCCTTCTTGTTTGACGGGACGGTGATGATCATCAGGCCCCGGCATCTTCAGGGTGTTGTAGGCGTAATGTGACGCCGCCATGAACTTGGCCAGCGCTGGGCGGCCAAGGATCCCGTTGTAAGGCAAGGGGATCTTGGCAACGTCGAACACAATCCTTTCTATCCTGTAGTTCAGATCACTCCCAAAAGTCACGGGCAACATGACCTTTCCCTTTGGTTGACTTCTTCCCAGGCTGACCCCCTGAAACGTGCCCGTCTCTTCGAGGTCTTCATCAGGAATCTGTAATTTCTCAATCACGGCAGGCGAGATTAAGTTCAGACCGGCCCTGCCATCGACTAGCATCTTTGTCACCTTGAGGTTGCGTATTGTTGGTGAAACCAACAATGGCAAGCACCCGACTGCAGTAGTGCGATCAGGGTGATCCTCAGTGTCAAAAATGATGGGTGTGCTGGACCACTTCAGCGGCCTTTGGGCATCAAACGATGGTTCCGCCGCTGTAATCTCACGCGCTCACTGTTTAAGCTGGCGGTGAGAGGTATGCAGCGAGGTGCCGCCATCGACGCACATGGCCTCTGTAGCCTTCTGAAATTCTTGGTCACCAGACTCATCGTCCTCTTCGTGATCATTGTCTTCTGCCTTTTTGTCACGGCCCCGGGCGGGCCTCTCCTGCTATTTATCTTTGCCACGACGGCCCACCTGGCCATTAAGCTTCTTGTCGGACCCCTCAGCACCGTCCTGGCCTTTCTCCTTGTCTCGCCTCTCATATTCAGCCCTCTGCTTCTCAGCAAGGAGCTCGACCTGTCGGTAGTTCTGGAGATCATGGCCTTTGGTGCGATGGATCTTGCAGTATTGCTTGTCGGAGTTTCCTGGCTTCTCGGCAGCCGCCAAGGCCCGGCAGGCGAAAAATCCGGCAATTTCCTTGCCGGGGTCATCTGCCTTGGTTTTCTTGGCGGAGCCGGCGTCATCAGATCCCTCGACGGCAAGCACAGCCTTACCTTTGCGCTTCCTATTGCGGCGCCGACCTTACTTCGCCGGGGCGGCAGTATCCTCATCTGAGGAGTCGGTTTCCACGCCGGCATCTTCGCCGGGGTACGTCCTTCCCTCTTCAGCTCGGGCACATCTGTCAGCAAGAACATAGAGTTCTGCCACATCTTTCACCTTGTTCATTGCCAGTTCTTCGCGCATCTTGCGGTTACGCACGTTCTGATGGAACGCGCTGATGATGGCGGCAGGATGAACATCAGGGATGTTGTACTGTACCCGGCTGAACCTCTGTATATACTTGCGCAGACTCTCGCCTCCCTTCTGGGGAATGACATGCAGGTCGCTTGCTTGGCCATGGGCTTGGTGACCCCCAGTAAAGGCGCCCACAAACTCATGGCACAAATCCGACCAGGAGGAAATAGAGTCTACCGGCAAGTGCATCAACCACGACCTGGCGTTGGGTTTAAGAGCCAATGGAAAGTAATTCGCAAGCACCTTATCGTCACGGGCTCCGGCGGCTTGCATCGCGATGGTGTAGATGCTGAGGAACTCAGACGGGTGAGTCTTGCCGTTGTACTTTTCGCCAACGTCAGGTTTGAAGGTGTGGTGAGTGGGCCACTAGAACTGCCGCAGCTCACGGGTAAAAGCCGGACAGCCTACCTCGTAAGGTAGGCCTCCAGGGCTCTCCGGGGCCGGGTGGTTCACAGCAGGCCCTGCTCGCCTGTCTGACTGGTGGCGCGCTCCGCGCCGGCGCTCGATAGTAGCTCGAGCGTCTTCATGGGCTCGTTCCCGAAGAACTTGGCGCTGGTCACAGTGGGTCCGCGGGTCAGACGATGCTATGGAGATAGCATCGCCCGCGATGTCGCGACGAGCCGGCGTCCACGGTACCGGATGGGGAAGAGGTGAATGCACCATGGTCGCGGTGCCGCCGGCTTTTCCGCCACTGGTCCGCGGGACTCCATCGGAGCGTCGACCCAGGGGCCTCACCGGACTTGGTTCGTCTTTGTTGGCCACCGTAACAAGGCTTCAGATAGTGGCTCTCCATTCGTCGAGTTTCCCCGTAGCCGGAGGAAAATCAAGGAGCAACTGCGCGCGCGCCAGGGCCTCTGTTGGTGTTGGTGGCCGCGAAACCTGCATGGATCGCGATGCGCTTCGACTTCTGACCATGTCAGAAGGAGCTCTATCACGACCCCGCGGTCGCATGCCGTTTTCACCAGCGCCTCGACGAGTGGGAAGGTCTTCTACGTCCCGGGAGTGGCGCTCGGGGCTCTTCCCGCGGTGACGCCCAGGATCTTCGGCGTGATTACGCCATTCGTTGCGCGCTGCCTGGGAGGAGCGCGCTGTTGGCGCCGGCGTGGGAGTCTTGGAGGCCCTTGCGTCGCCTTCGGGTGGGGCGGCGATGACCCTGGAAGGCTCTGCTCCACCCGCGAAGGGCTTGGCTCCGCCTTTGGATTTGGCGACGTGTGGCCCGTTACCAGGCGCACAAACATCGCCGCCTCCCAAACTCCGGCTGCTGGGATGGTGTTGGTGTTCGCGAGCAGCGCCCCGGGTCCTTTCTGTGACCGGTCCGCTGCTCGCCCGCGTCGGGACGGGCTGTCCGGCTTCCGACTGGCCAACCGCCACCGTCGTCTTCTTCTTGGGCGCCATGATGATGAAGAAGCGCCAAACTAACTGCTAAAGCCAATTCTCACAACTGTGCCCCCTACCTGGCGCGCCAGAGATGTCGGTGGGGACGACACCTATGGGATCACAAGAATCCCTACTACGGTTAGCGGGGGGCGGGGTCGTGAGAAGAGTGGATCTAACAGGTAGCACACGGTTCATTTATCCAGGTTCGGGCTGCGAGGATGCGTAAAACCCTACTCCAGCTTTGGTGGATTGTATATCTGTGTTCTTGAGTTAGCTATGGGGCGTGAGGAGCTCCAAAAAGTCGAATCCTTCTCCTGGTCGCCTCGGGCCTCCTTTTATAGAAAAAGGGGTTGCCACAGTGGCACACAGGAGGTGGAAAGGGTACAGTGATGCGTGGTTATCCCTCGCATTACATGACAAGGCGCATTTAATGCGTCTTCCTTAGGTGTCCTTGCTTTATCGGGGACGGGGGAGAAACCTGTCTCGTCCGTCGCCGCTCCTTCTTATGTCAACACGCGCCCTGGCCAGCGACGCCTGCGATGCCACGTAGGTAGGCAAGCAGCTGAGGTGGCGCAGTGGTGGGTCTTCACGAAGATCTGCATGCCGCCACGCAGGTGCCTGCCTAGCTGGTTGGGTCGGCAGCTGCATGCGAACGGTGGTGGAGGTTTAGTTGGCGTGGGCCTGATGGTGGCCCTGCGGGTGTCCTTGGTAAGGGCCTTGCTGGGGCCCCGGCAAGGGTCTTGCCGGGGCGCCTGCTGTCATCCCCGGCAAGGCGCTTTCCGGGGGACTTGTGATCTTCCTCGGCTGGGATCCCGCCAAGGGTTGTCATCTCCTTAGTGCGTATCTGATCTTGAATGTCTTCACAAAGATCTGCATGCCACCACGGGGATGTCTCCCGAATCCTTGCCCTTTAGGGGCAATGGACTCAAGGGTGATTTGCTCCGTAGGCGCGGGACGAGTCGCCGCGGCAAGGGTCTTGCCGGGGCTGCTAGAACTGTCTCCCGGCAAGGATCTTGCCAGGGGAGTCCGCTTCGTCCCCTTTGCTCTTCGTGGTCTTGGCCTTGGCGTCATAGTTCTCTTGAGCTTCGGTCTTACCCTGGCTCACCTCCCTTGCCTTGCTTGGTGTGGTGGTGCCCATGGCTCAGACTGCCCGTGCACAGTTATAGGGGTACAAAAAGTGTACCTCTCTTTTTGTACACCGACATGCACCGCTAGGTGACAGACCTATTGCAGGAGGAGATGCAGATGTTATGAACGTTTGGCAAAGCTCGGTATGATGACTACTTGATAGTTTAGTGCACCATACTTTACGGGTTAGAACCAGGCCTTCAAAACGTTTTGAACGACACGGAGCATATGAGATGTTCCAAGAGCTGAAATTGGTATTTCAAACTCATGCCTGAATCGAGAGGTATGAGACCTCTGACAAGTGCTTTGCCTACAAGATGGAGGATAATAGCTCAACCAGTGAGCATGTTCTCAGAATGTCTGAGTACTACAATCGCTTGAATCAGGTGGGAGTTAATCTTCCAAATAAGGTAGTGATTAACGAAGTTCTCTAGTCACTGTCAAGTTACTGGAACTTTGTGATGAACTATAATATGCAAGGGATGGATAAGACAATTCCTGAGCTCTTCGCGATTCTAAAGGCTGCGGAGGTAGAAATCAAGAAGGAGCATCAAGTGTTGATGGTTAACAAGACCACTAGTTTCAAGAAAAAGGGCAAAGGGAAGAAAGGGAACTTCAAGAAGAACGACAAGCAAGTTGCTGCTCAAGTGAAGAAGCCCAAGTCTGAACCTAAGCCTGAAACTAAGTGCTTCTACTGCAAAGGAAATAGTCACTGGAAGCGGAACTACCCCAAAAACCTTGGCGGATAAGAAGGATGGCAAAGTGAACAAAGGTATATGTGATATACATGTTATTGATGTGTATTTTACTAGTGTTCATAGTAACCCCTGGGTATTTGATATCGGTTCAGTTGCTATGATTAGTAACTAAAAAGCAGGAGTTGCAGAATGAACAGAGACTAGTTATGGGCGAAGTGACGAAGTGTGTTGGAAGTGATTTCAAGGTTGATACGATCACCATCGCACACTCCCTCTACCTTCGAGATTAGTGTTGGACCAAAATAAATGTTAGTTGGTGTTTGCGTTGAGCATGAATATGATTGGATCATGTTTATTGCAATACAGTTATTCATTTAAATCAAAGAATAATTGTTGTTCTATTTACATGAATAAAACCTTCTATGGTCAGACACTTAATATAAATGGTTTATTGAATCTCGATTGTGTGATACACATATTCGTAATATTGATGCCAAAGGATGCATCATTGATAATGATAGTGCAAAATATTTGTGGCACTGCCGTTTAGGTCATATTGGTGTAAAGTGCATGAAGGAACTCCATGCTGATGGGATTTTGGAATCACTTGATTACGAATCACTTGATGATTGCGAACCATGCCTCCTGGGCAAGATGACTTAAACTTCGTTCTCTAGAAACAATGGAGTGAGCTAATGACTTATTGGAAATAATACATACCGATGTATGCGGTCCGATGAGTATTGATGCTCGCGGCAAGTATCGTTATTTTCTGACCTTCGCAGATGATTTGAGCAGATATGAGTATATCTACTTAATGAAACATAAGTCTAAAACATTTGAAAAGTTCAAAGAATTTAAGAGTGAAGTGGACAATCATCGTGACAAGAAAATAAAGTTTCTACGATCTGATCGCGGAGGCAAATATTTGAGTTACGAGTTTTGTCTTCATTTGAAACAATGTGGAATAGTTTCGCAACTCACGCCACCTAGAACACCACAGTGTAATGGTGTGTCCAAACGTCGTAACCGTACTTTATTAGATATGGTGCGACCTATGATGTCTCTTACCGATTTACCACTATCGTTTTGGGGTTATGCATTAGAGATGGCTGCATTCACGTTAAATAGGGCACCATCTAAATCCGTTGAGACGACACCATATGAACTATGGTTTAGCAAGAAACCTAAGCTGTCGTTTCTTAAAGTTTGGGGCTGGATGCTTATGTGAAAAAACTTTCAACCTGATAAGCTTGAACCCAAATAGGAGGATATGATACGTCTCCAACGTATCTATAATTTTTGATTGTTCCATGCTATTATATATTCTGTTTTGCATGTTTAAAGGGCTTATTTATACACATTTATATTATTTTTGGAACTAACCTATTAACCAGAGGCCCAACCCAAATTGCTGTTTTTTTTGCCTATTTTAGTGTTTCGCAGAAAAAGAATATCAAACGGAGTCCAAACGGAATGAAACCTTCGGGAGCGTGATTTTTGGAACAAACATGATCCAGAGGACTTGGAGTGGCCGTCAAGCAATCAACGAGGAGGCCAGGAGGCAGGGGTGCGCCTACCCCCCTGGGCGCGCCCTCCACCCTCATGGGCCCCTTGTGGCTCCGCCGACCTACTTCTTCCTCCTATATATACCTATGTACCCCCAAACCATCGAGGAGCACCACGAAAAATTAATTCCACCGCCGCAGCCTTCTGTACCCGTGAGATCCCATCTTGGGGCCTTTTCCGGCGCTCCACCAGAGGGGGCATTGATCATGGAGGGCTTCTACATCAACACCATAGCCTCTCCAATGATGTGTGAGTAGTTTACCTCAGGCCTTCGGGTCCATAGTTATTAGCTAGATGCCTTCTTCTCTCTCTTTGGATCTCAATACAAAGTTCTCCTCGATTCTCTTGGAGATCTATTCGATGTAATCTTCTTTTGCGGTGTGTTTGTAGAGATCCGATGAATTGTGGGTTTATGATCAAGATTATCTATGAACAATATTTGAATGTTCTCTGAATTCTTTTATGTATGATTGGTTATCTTTGCAAGTTTCTTTGAATTATCAGTCTGGATTGGCCTACTAGATTGATCTTTCTTAAAATGGGAGAAGTGCTGGCTTTGGGTTCAACCTTGCGGTGCTCGATCCCAGTGACAGTAGGGGAAACGACACATATTGTATTGTTGTCATCGAGGATAAAAAGATGGGGTTTATATCATATTGCATGAGTTTATCCCTCTACATCATGTGATCTTGCTTAAAGCGTTACTCTGTTCTTATGAACTTAATACTCTAGATGCATGCTGGAAAGTGGTCGATGTGTGGAGTAATAGTAGTAGATGCAGGCATGAGTCGGTCTACTTGTCACGGACGTGATGCCTATATACATGATCATACCTAGATATTCTCATAACTATGCCTAATTCTATCAATTGCTCGACAGCAATTTGTTTACCCACCGTAATACTTACGCTATCTTGAGAGATGCCACTAGTGAAACCTATAGCCCCGGGTCTATTTTCCATCATATTAATCTCCCGTCAATAAGCTATTTCTTCCGCCGTTTATTTTGCTTTCTTTACTTTTAGTATTTATCATAAAAATACCAAAAATATTATCTTATCTTCTCTATCAGATCTCACTTTTGCAAGTGGCCGTGAAGGGATTGACAACCCCTTTATCGCATTGGTTGCAAGGTTCTTATTTGTTTGTGTAGGTGCACGGGACTTGAGTGTGGCGTCCTACTGGATTGATACCTTGGTTCTCAAAAACTGAGGGAAATACTTACGCTTCTTTGCTGCATCACCCTTTCCTCTTCAAGGGAAAACCAATGCAGTGCTCAAGAGGTAGCAAGAAGGATTTCTGGCGCCGTTGCCAGGGAGTCTACGCACAAGTCAAGACATACCAAGTACCCATCACAAACTCTTATCCCTCGCATTACATTATTTGCCATTTGCCTCTCGTTTTCCTCTCCCCCACTTCACCCTTGCCGTTTTATTCACTCTCTTTTCCGTTTGCCTCTTTTTCGCTTGCTTCTTGTTTGCTCGTGTGTTGGATTGCTTGCTTGTCACGATGGCTCAAAACAATACTAAATTGTGTGACTTTACCAATACCAACAACAATGATTTTCTTAGTACCCCGATTTCTCCTCTTACCAAAGCTGAATCTTGTGAAATTAATGCTGCTTTGTTGAATCTTGTCATGAAAGATAAATTCGCCGACCTTCCTAGTTAAGATGTCGTGCTACCTCTTGAGCACTGTGTTGGTTTTCCCTTGAAGAGGAAAGGGTGGTGCAGTAAAGTAGCGTAAGTATTTCACTCAGTTTTTGAGAACCAAGGTATCAATCCAGTAGGAGACCACGCGTGAGTCACCTCGTACCTACACAAACAAACAAGAACCTCGCAACCAACATGATAAAGGGGTTGTCAATTCCTTCACGGCCACTTGCAAGAGTGAGATATGATAGAGATGATAATAATAAGATAAGTATTTTTGGTATTTTTATGATATAGATTGAAAGTAAAAGATAGCAAAATAAAGTAGATGGGAAACTTATATGATGGAGAATAGACCCCGGGGCCATAGGTTTCACTAGTGGCTTCTCTCAAGATAGCATAAGTATTACGGTGGGTGAACAAATTACTGTCGAGCAATTGATATAAAAGTGAATAATTATGAGAATATCTAGGCATGATCATGTATATAGGCATCACGTCCGTGACAAGTAGACCGAAACGATTCTGCATCTACTACTATTACTCCACACATCGACCGCTATCCAGCATACATCTAGAGTATTAAGTTCATAAGAACAGAGTAACGCCTTAAGCAAGATGACATGATGTAGAGGGATAAACTCATGCAATATGATATAAACCCCATCTTTTTATCCTCGATGGCAACAATACAATACATCCCTTTCTGTCACTAGGATCGAGCACCGCAAGATTGAACCCAAAGCTAAGCACTTCTCCCATTGCAATAAAGATCAATCTAGTAGGCCAAACCAAACTGACAATTCGAAGAAACTTGCAAAGATAAACCAATCATACATAAAAGAATTCAGAGGAGATTCAAATATTGTTCATAGATAAACTTGATCATAAACCCTCAATTCATCGGATCTTGAAAAACACACCACAAAAGAAGATAAAATCGAATAGATCTCCAAGAGAATCGAGGAGAACTTTGTATTGAGATCCGAAGAGAGAGAAAAAGCCATCTAGCTACTAGCTATGGACCCGAAGGTCTGAAGTAAACTACTCACACATCACCAGAGAGGCCATGGAGTTGATGTAGAGGCCCTCCGTGATCGATGCCACCTCTGGCGGATCTCCGGAAAAGGCCCCAAGATGGGATCTCTTGGGTACAGAAGGTTGTGGCGGTGGAAATATGGTTTCGTGGTGCTCCTGGATGTTTGCGGGGTATAAGGATATATATAGGAGGGAGAAGTAGGTCGGTGGAGCAACGAGGGGCCCACGAGGGTGGAGGGCACGCCCAGGGGGGTGTGCTCGCCCCCTGCCTCATTGCCTCCTCTATTGTTTCTTGACGTCCACTCCATGTCTCCTGGATCACGTTTGTTCTAAAAATAACGCTCCCGAAGGTTTCATTCCGTTTGGACTCCGTTTGATATTCCTTTTCGGCGAAACTCTAAAATAGGCAAAAAAAACAACGATTTGGGCTGGGCCTCCGGTTAATAGGTTAGTCCCAAAAATAATATAAAAGTGTAAAAGTAAGCCCATTAACATCCAAAATAGATAATATAATAGCATGGAACAATCAAAAATTATAGATACATTGGAGACATATCAAGCATCCCCAACTTAATTCCTGCTCGTCCTCGAGTAGGTAAATGATAAAAACAGAATTTTTGATGTGGAATGCTTCCTAACATATTTCTCAATGTAATTTTTCTTTATTGTGGCATGAATGTTCAGATCCAAAAGATTCAAGATAAAAGTTTAATATTGACATAGAAATAATAATACTTCAAGCATACTAACTAAGCAATCATGTCTTCTCAAAATAACATGGCCAAAGGAAGTTATCCCTACAAAATCATATAGTCTGGCTATGCTCTATCTTCATCAAACAAAATATTAAATCATGCACAACCCCGATGACAAGCCAAGCAATTGCTTCATACTTTTGATGTTCTCAAACTTTTTCAATCTTCACGCAATATATGAGCATGATCCATGGATATAGCACTATGGTGGAATAGAATGGTGGTTGTGGAGAAGACAAAAAAAGGAGAAGATAGTCTCACATCAACTAGGCGTATCAATGGGATATGGAGATGCCCATCAATAGATATCAATGTGAGTGAGTAGGGATTGCCATGCAACGGATGCACTAGAGCTATAAGTGTATGAAAGCTCAACAAAAGAAACTAAGTGGATGTGCATCCAACTTGCTTGCTCACGAAGACCTAGGGCAATTTGAGGAAGCCCATCATTGCAATATACAAGCCAAGTTCTATAATGTAAAACTCCCACTAGCTTATGAAAGTGACAACATAAGAGACTCTCTACCTTGAAGATCGTGGTGCTACTTTGAAGCACAAGTGTGGAAAAAGGATAGTAACATTGTCCCTTCTCTCTTTTTCTCTCTTTTCATTTTTTTCTTTTTTTATTTGGGACTTATTTTTTCTTTTCTTTTTGGCCTCTTTTTTTTCTTTTTTTTCGTTCAGAGTATCATCCCGACTTGTGGGGGAATCATGGTCTCCATCATCCTTTCCTCACTGGGACAATGCTCTAATAATGATGATCATCACACTTCTTTTTTTTACTTACAACTCAAGAATTACAACTCAATACTTAGAACAAAATATGACTCTATGTGAATGCCTCCGGCGGTGTACCAGGATATGCAATGAATCAAGAGTGACATGTATGAAATAATTATGAACGGTGGCTTTGCCACAAATACGATGTCAACTACATGATCATGCAAAGCAATATGACAATGATGAAGCGTGTCATAACAGACGGAACGGTGGAAAGTTGCATGGCAATATATCTCGGAATGGCTATGGAAATTCCATAATAGGTAGGTATGGTGGCTGTTTTGAGGAAGGTATATGGTGGGTTTATGGTACCGGCAAAAGTTGCGCGGTACTAGAGAGGCTAGCAAATGTGGAAGGGTGAGGGTGCGTATAATCCATGGACTCAACATTAGTCATAAAGAACTCACATACTTATTGCAAAAATTTATTAGCTATCAAAACAAAATACTACACGCATGCTCCTAAGGGGATAGATTGGTAGGAAAAGACCATCGCTCGTCCCCGACCGCCACTCATAAGGAAGGCAATCAATAAATAAATCATGCTCCGACTTCATCTCATAACGGTTCACCATACGTGCATGCTACGGGAATCACAAACTTCAACACAAGTATTTCTCAAATTCACAACTACTCAACTAGCATGACTCTAATATCACCATCTCCATATCTCAAAACAATCATCAATATCAAACTTCTCCTTGTATTCAGTGCACTTATATGAAAGTTTTTATTATGCCTAAAAGAAAATTGCCATGTTGTTCTAAAGGACTCTCAAAATAATATAAGTGAATAAGAGAGATCAATTATTTCTATAAAATAAAACCACCACCATGCTCTAAAAGATATAAGTGAAGCACTAGAGCAAAAACTATATAGCTCAAAAGATATAACTGAAGCACATAGAGTATTCTAATAAATTCCAATTCATGTGTGTCTCTCTAAAAAGGTGTGTACAGCAAGGATGATTGTGTTAAACTAAAAAGCAAAGACTTAAATCATACAAGACGCTCCAAGCAAAGCACATATCATGAGGCGAATAAAAATATAGCTCCAAGTAAAGTTACCGATGAACTAAGACAAAAGAGGGGATGCCTTCCGGGGCATCCCCAAGCTTAGGCTTTTTGGTGTCCTTGTATTTTACCTTGGGGTGACATGGGAATCCCCAATCTTAGGCTCTTTCCACTCCTTGTTCCATAATCCATCAAATCTTTACCCAAAACTTGAAAACTTCACAACACAAAACTTAACAAGAAAATCTCGTGAGCTCCGTTAGCGAAAGAAAACAAAACACCACTTCAAGGTACTGTAATGAAATCATTCTTTATTTATCTTGTTGTTGAACCTACTGTATTACAACTTCTCTATGGTTTATAAACTCTTTTACTAGCCATAGATTCATTAAAATAAGCAAACAACACACGAAAAACAGAATCTGTCAAAAACAGAACAGCCTGAAGTAATCTGTAACTAACGCAAACTTCTGGAACCCCAAAAATTATAAAATAAATTTCTAAACGTGATTAATTTATCTATTAATCATCTTCAAAAGTAATTAACTAAATAGCACTCTCCAATAAAAAATGGCAGCAATTGTCGTGAGCGCTAAAGTTTCTGTTTTTTACAGCAAGATCAAAAAGACTTTCCCCAAGTCTTCCCAACGGTTCTAATTGGCACAAACACTAATTAAACACAAAAAAGACAACCAAAACAGAGTCTAGATAAATTATTTATTGAATAACAGCAAGGATAAATATTGGGTTGTCTCCCAACAAGCGCTTTTCTTTAAAGCCTTATAGCTAGGCATAAGATTTCAACGATGCTCACATGAAAGACAAGAATTGAAGCACAAAGATAGCATCATAAAACACGTGACAAACACATCTAAGTATAAAATACTTCCTATGCATAGGCATATTATAGGTAAACAAATTATCAAGGCAAGCAAAAACTAGCATATGCAAGGAAGCGGAAAGAAACAATAGCAATCTCGACATAATGAGAGGTAATTTAGTAACATGAAAATTTCTACCACCATATTTTCCTCTCTCATAATAATTACATGTGGGATCATAAGAAAATTAAACAAAATAGCTATCACATAAAATATTTTCAACACGATCCACATGCATGCAAAGTTGACACACTTTCAAAATAGTGGGATTAACATTAACTAAATTCATGACCTCTTCAAACCCACTTTTATCAAAAACTTCATAAGAATGAACATTATCCAAATATGTGGGATCTAAAGTTGACACTCTTCCAAACCCACTTTCAGTATTATTGCAAACACTATTATCAACCTCATATTCATCATGGGGAGTAAATAAATTTTCAAGATCAAAAGAAGAATCACCCCAATCATGATCATTGCAACAAGTAGAGGACATAGCAAAACTAGCATCCCCAAGCTTAGGGTTTTGCATATTATAAGCACAATTGACATTAATAGAATTTATACTATCATCATTTCAATCATGCTTTCTATTCAAAGATCAATTTTGAATCACTCCATAAAGTTCTTCATCACAATTTTAAGATTCACGAATTTCAAGCAAAACTTCATAAAGATAATCTAGTGCAAAAAACTCACTAGCAATTGGTTCATCATAATTGGATCTCTTAAAAAGATTAGCAAGCGGATGAGGATCCATAGATCTTAGATTCTCTGTTTAGCAATAAATAAACAACTATTCCAAACAAACGAGCAAACGAGCAAAGTAAGACATCAAAGCAAATGGAAAGACGAACAGAAGAAGGGCGAACAAAACGGCAAGGGTGAAGTGTGGGAGAGGAAAACGAGAGGCAAATGGCAAATAATGTAATGTGAGGGATAAGAGTTTCTGATGGGTACTTGGTATGTCTTGACTTGGCGTAGATCTCCCCATCAACGGCGCCAGAAATCCTTCTTGCTACCTCTTGAGCACTGCGTTGGTTTCCCCTTGAAGAGGAAAGGGTGGTGCAGTAAAGCAGTGTAAGTATTTCCCTCAATTTTTGAGAATCAAGGTATCAATCCAGTAGGAGACCATGCACGAGTCACCTCATACCTACACAAACAAATAAGAACCTCGCAACCAACGCGATAAAGGGGTTGTCAATCCCTTCACGGCCACTTGCAAGAGCGAGATCTGATAGAGATGATGATAATAATAAGATAAGTATTTTTGGTATTTTTATGATATAGATTGAAAGTAAAAGATAGCAAAATAAAGTAGATGGGAAACTTATATGATGGAGAATAGACCCGGGGGCCATAGGTTTCACTCGTGGCTTCTCTCAAGATAGCATAAGTATTACGGTGGGTGAACAAATTACTGTCGAGCAATTGATAGAAAAGCAAATAATTATAAGAATATCTAGGCATGATCATGTATATAGGCATCACGTCCATGACAAATAGACCGAAACGATTCTGCATCTACTACTATTACTCCACACATCGACCGCTATCCAGCATGCATCTAGAGTATTAAGTTCATAAGAACAGAGTAACGCCTTAAGCAAGATGACATGATGTAGAGGGATAAACTCATGCAATATGATATAAACCCCATATTTTTATCCTCGATGGCAACAATACAACACGTGTCGTTTCCCTTTCTTTCATAGGTATCGAGCACCGCAAGATTGAACCCAAAGCTAAGCACTTCTCCCATTGCAAGAAAGATCAATCTAGTAGGCCAAACCAAACTGTTAATTCGAAGAGACTTGCAAAGATAAACCAATCATACATAAAAGAATTCAAAGGAGATTCAAATATTGTTCATAGATAAACTTGATCATAAACCCACAATTCATCGGATCTCGACAAACACACCGCAAAAGAAGATTACATCGAATAGATCTCCAAGAGAATTGAGGAGAACTTTGTATTGAGATCCAAAGAGAGGGAAGTAGCCATCTAGCTACTAGCTATGGACCCGAAGGTCTGAAGTAAACTACTAACACATCACCGGAGAGGCCATGGATTTGATGTAGAGGCCCTCCATGATCGATGCCCCCTACGGCAGATCTCCGGAAAAGGCCCCAAGATGGGATCTCTTGGGTAAAGAAGGTTGCAGCGGTGGAAATATGGTTTCGTGGTGCTCCTGGATGTTTGCGGGGTATAAGGATATATATAGGAGGAAGAAGTAGGTCGGTGGAGCAACGAGGGGCCCATGAGGGTGGAGGGTGCGCCCAGGGGGGTGGGTGCGCCCCCCTGCCTTGTGGCCTCCTCGATTGTTTCTTGACGTCCACTCCAAGTCTCTTGGATCACGTTTGTTCCAAAAATAGCACTCCCTAAGGTTTCATTTCGTTTGGACTCCGTTTGATATTCCTTTTCGACGACTCTAAAATAGGCAAAAAACAGCAATTTGGGCTGGGCCACCGGTTAATAGGTTAGTCCCAAAAATAATATAAAAGTGTAAAAATAAGCCCATTAACATCCAAAATAGATAATATAATAGCATGGAACAATCAAAAATTATAGATACGTTGGAGACGTATCATGCCGCTACCCATCTAAATAGCTTTGTTGATTTGTGTGATATGCAAAAGAAGAAATATGTGGATAATGATATTGCTAAATTGAAGCTATTTCCGTTTTCTCTTAGAGATCGTGCTAAAACTTGGTTGTCGTCTTTGCCTAAAAATAGTATTGATTCTGGGAATAAGTGCAAAGATGCTTTTATCTCTAAGTATTTTCCTCCCGCTAAGATCATATCTCTTAGAAACAATATTATGAATTTTAAGCAACTTGATAATGAACATGTTGCACAAGCTTGGGAGAGGATGAAATTAATGATACGTAATTGCCCTACTCATGGTTTGATTTTGTGGATGATTATACAGAAAATTTATGCCAGATTGAATTTTGCTTCTAGAAATCTTTTAGATTCGGTCGCGGGAGGAACTTTTATTGAAATAACTTTAGGAGAAGCTACTAAACTCCTAGATAATATTATGGTTAATTATTCTGAATGGCACACTGAAAGATCTACTAGTAAAAAGGTTCATGCGATTGAAGAAATTAATGTTTTGAGTGGAAAGATGGATGAACTTATGAAATTGTTTGCTAATAAGAATGTTTCTTCTGATCCTAATGATATGCCTTTGTCTACTTTGATTGAGAATAATAATGAATCTATGGATGTGAATTTTGTTGGTAGGAATAATTTTGGTAACCATGCGTATAGAGGAAACTTTAATCCAAGCCGTTCCCTAATAATTATGGTAATTCCTACAACATCTCTTTTGGAAATTTTAACAATATGCCCTCTGATTTTGAGACTAGTGTTAAAGAATTTATGATTTGTCAAAAGAATTTCAATGCTTTGCTTGAAGAAAAATTGCCTAAGACTGGTGAATTGGCTAGGAACGTGGATAGAATTTCTCTTGATGTTGATTCTTTGAAACTTAGATCTATTCCACCTAAGCATGATATCAATGAGTCTCTCAAAGCCATGACAATCTCCATTGATGAGTGCAAGGAAAGAACCGCTAGGATGCGTGCTAAGAAAGATTGCTTTGTGAAGGCGTGTTCTTCTAGTTTTTATGAGAATAAAGATGAAGATCTAAAAGTTATTGATGTGTCCCTATTAAATCTTTGTTTTGAAATATGAATCTTGATAATGATGGGATTGGAGATGATTCAACTTTAGTTAGAAGGCGTCCCAAAATTTCGGAGTTTTTAGATCTTGATGCTAAAATTGTTAAAAGTGGGATTGAAGAGGTTAAAACTTTAGATAGCAGTGAACACACTATCTTGGATTTCAAGGAATTTAATTATGATAATTGCTGTTTGATAGATTGTATTTCCTTGTTGCAATCCGTGCTAAATTCTCCTCATGCTTATAGTCAAAATAAATCTTTTACTAAACATATCATTGATGCTTTGATGCAATCTTATGAAGAAAAACTTGATTTGGAAGTTTCTATCCCTAGAAAACTTTATGATGAATGGGAACATATAATTAAAATTAAAATTAAAGATCATGAATGCTATGCTTTGTGTGTTTTGGGTGCTAGTGTTTCCACGATCCCCAAAACTTTGTGTGATTTGCTAGGTTTCTATGAATTTGATCATTGTTCTTTAAACTTGCACCTTGCAAATTCCACCATTAAGAAACCTATGGGAAGAATTAATGATGTTCTTATTTTTGCAAATAGGAATTATGTGCCCGTAGATTTCATTGTTCTTGATATAGATTGCAATCCTTCATGTCCTATTATTCTTGGTAGACCTTTCCTTAGAACGATCGGTGCAATCATTGATATGAAGGAAGGGAATATTAGATTCCAATTTCCGTTAAGGAAAGGCATGAAACACTTCCCTAGAAAGAAAACTAAGTTACCATATGAATCTATTATAAGAGCCACCTATGGATTGCCTACCAAAGATGGCAATACCTAGATTTATCCTTGCTTTTATGCCTAGCTAGGAGCGTTAAACGATAGCGCTTGTTGGGAGGCAACCCAATTTTATTTTTTTCTTGCTTTTTGATTCTGTTAACTAATAAATAATTCATCTAGCCTCTGTTTAGATGTGGTTTTATGCTTTTAATTAGTGTTTGTGCCAAGTAGAACCTTTTGGGAAGACTTGGGGAAAGTCTTTGCAATCTTGCTGTAAAAAACAGAAACTTTAGCGCACACGAGATTTGCTGCCGTTTTTTTATTAGAGAGTGATATTTAGTTAATTATTTTTACAGATGATCAATTGATAAATTCCTCACGTCCAGAAATTTATTTTAGAATTTTTGGGGTTCCAGAAGTATTCGAAACCTACAGATTACTACAGACTGTTCTGTTTTTGACAGATTCTGTTTTTCGTGTGTTGTTTGCTTATTTTGATGAATCTATGGCTAGTAGTAGAGTTTATGAACCAATGAAAAGTTGTAATACATTAGGTTTAACACCAATATAAATAAATAATGAACTCATTATAGTACCTTGAAGTGATGGTTTGTTTTCTTTTACTAACGGAGCTCTCGAGAATTTCTTTTAAGTTTTGTGTTGTGAAGTTTTCAAGTTTTGGGTAAAGATTTGATGGATTATGGAACAAGGATTGGCAAGAGCCTAAGCTTGGGGATGCCCAAGGCACCCCAAGGTAAAATTCAAGGACAACTGATACGTCTCCAACGTATCTATAAATTTTGATTGTTCCATGCTATATTATATCCTGTTTTGGACATTATTGGGCTTTATTATACACTTTTATATTATTTTTGGGACTAACCTATTAACCGGAGGACCAGCCCAGAATTTCTATTTTTTGCCTATTTTAGAGTTTCGCAGAAAAAGAATATCAAACGGAGTCCAAACGGAATGAAACATTCGGGAACGTGATTTTCAGAACGAACATGATCCAGAGGACTTGGACCCTATGTCAAGAAAGCAACCAGGAGGGCACGAGTTAGGGGGGCGCGCCTACCCCCCAGGCGTGCCCTCCACCCTCGTGGGGCCTACGTTGCTCCACCGACGTACTTCTTCCTCCTATATATACCTACGTACCCCCAAACTACCAGATACGGAGCCAAAACCCTAATTCCACCGCCGTAACTTTCTGTATCCGTGAGATCCCATCTTGGGGCCTTTTCCGGAGCTCCGCCAGAGGGGGCATCGATGACGGAGGGCTTCTACATCAACACCACAGCCTCTCTGATGAAGTGTGAGTAGTTTACTTCAGACCTTCGGGTCCATAGTTATTAGCTAGATGGCTTCTTCTCTCTTTTTGGATCTCAATACAAAGTTCTCCCCCTCTCTTGTGGAGAACTATTCGATGCAATCTTCTTTTGCGGTGTGTCTGTTGAGACCGATGAATTGTGGGTTTATGATCAAGTCTATCTATGAACAATATTTGAATCTTCTCTAAATTCTTTTATGTATGATTGGTTATCTTTGCAAGTCTCTTCGAATTATCAGTTTGGTTTGGCCTACTAGATTGATCTTTCTTGCAATGGGATAAGTGCTTAGCTTTGGGTTCAATCATGCGGTGTCCTTTCCCAGTGACAGTAGGGGCAACAAGGCACGTATTGTATTGTTTCCATCAAGGATAACAAGATGGGGTTTATTTCATATTGCATGAGTTTATCCCTCTACATCATGTCATCTTGATTAAAGCATTACTCTGTTATTTTGAACTTAATACTCTAGATGCATGCTGGATAGCGGTCGTTGTGTGGATTAATAGTAGTAGATGCAGGCAGGGGTCGGTCTACTTGTCTCGGACGTGATGCCTATATACATGATCATACCTAGATATTCTCATAACTATGCTCAATTCTGTCAATTGCTCAATAGTAATTTGTTTACCCACCGTAATACTTATGCTCTTGAGAGAAGCCACTAGTGAAACCTATGGCCCCAGGGTCTATTTTCCATCATATTAATCTTCCGTCAACAAGCTATTTCCTTTTCCGTTTATTTTGCTTTCTTTACTTTGCATCTTTATCCTAAAATACGAAAAATATTTATCATATCTATCAGATCTCACTTCGTAAGTGACCGTGAAGGGATTGACAACCCCTTTATTGCGTTGGTTGCGAGGATTTTATTTGTTTGTGTAGGTGCGAGGGACTCGTGTGTGGCCTCCTACTGGATTTATACCTTGGTTCTCAAAAACTGAGGGAAATACTTACGCTACTTTGCTGCATCACCCTTTCCTCTTCAAGGGAAAACCAACGCAGTGCTCAAGAGCTACCAAGAAGGATTTCTGCCGCCGTTGCTGGGGAGTCTATGCAAAAGTTAACATACCAAGTACCCGTCACAAACCCTTATCTCTCGCATTACATTATTTGCCATTTGCCTCTCGTTTTCCTCTCCCCCACTTCACCCTAGCCGTTTTAGTCGCCCCCTCTTTCCGTTCGCCTTCCTCCTTCTTTTTGCCCCTTGCACTTTCTGCCGTTATGTCTGAAATTTTGGAAATTATTGTCGATATGGACAATAATACTATCATGGAAAATTTTGATGCTCCTACTGAAGAACCCCCTATCTTACATACTAAAAAAAATTCCGAATTGGTAGTGGTAATATTATTGGAAAAGGAGTTATCCAAGATTTCTTTACTTGTGTTGGTGCTTTGCCTTCTATGGGTAGTTCTATTCTTCATAGGACTAGTAGTCTTGTGGACGCTATCGCCATGCTTGTAGTTGAACTTGAAAGACAATTTATGCACATGCATCCTTGCATACAAAGGATTTTCCTAGAATTTTCTAATATTGAGCATTCTTTTGTTAAGCGTGCTGCTACTATCTTTTTGGCTCATGAGTTTAGATTTATAATAAAAGAGGCCAAAGAAATCTTTGTGCATTATAGGGTGGATGCTGGCCGTCCTCCCATATAGGCTATCCTTTTTGATCAAGAAGAAATAATGCATTTCAATCTCTAGACTTTGTTGCTTTCAATGAAAATCTTAGAAAAAGGGTTCCTACCAATGTTCTAGTTGATAGAATTTCTGAACTTAATAATGATTTGGCTATTCAAAATAATGAGCTAGGATATTCTCTCGAGTATAGGCTCACAAAGTTCTGTCAAAAGAATGCTTATAATGATGAATTAGTTGAGCAATACGAAGGGCCAAAGGAGGAACCTATACCTCCTAAAGTTGATCTTGGGGACTTTGGTCCCAATAAATTTAGCCCATTCTATTACTTTTGCTTGCCTCAAAGAAAACTTGCTGCCGAACGTAGAGAATATGAAATGAGTTTAGTGATCTATCCTATTATTATGGCAATACCTAGATCTATCCTTGCTTTTATGCCTAGCTAGGGGCGTTAAAGGATAGCGCTTGTTGGGAGGCAACCCAATTTTATTTTTATTCCTTGCTTTTTGCTCCTGTTTAGTAATAAATAATTTATCTGGCCTCTATTTTGGTCGTGTTTTTTGTGTTTAATTAGTTTTTGTGCCAAGTAGAACCGTTAGGAAGACTTGGGGAAAGTCTTTTTAATCTTGTTGTAAAAAACAAAAACTTTAGCGCTCACGAGAATTGCCGCCATTTTTATTGATATATAGTTAATTCTTCTTCAATATGATTAATAGATAAATTCTTCACGTCTAACAATTTATTTTAGAATTTTTGGGGTTCCGGAACTTGCGTTAGCTACAGATTACTACAGACTGTTCAGTTTTTGGCAGATTCTGTTTTTCGTGTGTTGTTTGCTTATTTTGATGAATCTATGGCTAGTAAAATAGTTTATAAACCATAGAGAAGTTGGAATACAGTAGGTTTAACACCAATATAAATAAAGAATGAGTTCATTATAGTACTTTGAAGTGGTGTTTTGTTTTCTATCGCTAACGGAGCTCACGAGATTTTCTACCTTAAATTTTGTGTTGTGAAGTTTTCAAGTTTTGGGTGAAAGATTTGATGGATTATGGAACAAGGAGTGGCAAGATCCTAAGCTTGGGGATGCCCATGGCACCCCAAGATAATCTAAGGACACCTAAAAGCCCAAGCTTGGGGATGCCCCGGAAGGCATCCCCTCTTTCGTCTACTTCCATCAGTAACTTTACTTGGAGCTATATTTTTATTTACCACATGATATGTGTTTTGCTTGGTGCGTCTTGTATTATTTGAGTCTTTATTTGTTAGTTTTCCACAATCATCCTTGATGTACACACCTTTTGAGAGAAACATACATGATTTGGAAATTGTTAGAATACTCTATGTGCTTCACTTATACCTTTCAAGTTATATAGTTTTTGCTCTAGTGCTTCACTTATATCTTTTAGGGCACGGTGGTGGATTTGTTTTATAGAAACTATTCTTCCCTCATGCTTCACTTAGATTATTTTCATAGTCCTACAAAACAGCGTGGTAATTTGCTTTAATTATGTTAGGCATTCAAGATTAATATTTTTTTTCTTATGAGTGTGTTGAATACTATGAGAAGTTTGATACTTGAAAATTGTTTTGAGATATGGAGATGGTGATATTAGAGTCGTGCTAGCTGAGTAGTGGTGAATTTGATAAATACTTGTGTTGAAGTTTGTGATTCCCGTAGCATGCACGTATGGCGAACCGTTATGTGAAGAAGTTGGAGCACGATTTATTTATTGATTGTCTTCCTTATGAGTGGCGGTCGGGGACGAGCGATGGTCTTTTCCTACCAATCTATCCCCCTAGGAGCATGCGCGTAGTACTTTGCTTCAATAACTAATAGATTTTTGCAATAAGCATGTGAGTTCTTTATGACTAATGTTGAGTCCATGGATTATACGCACTCTCACCCTTCCACCATTGGTAGCCTCTCTAATACCGCGCACCTTTCGCCGGTATCATACACCCACCATATACCTTCCTCAAAACAGCCACCATACCTACCTATCATGGCATTTCCATAGCCATTCCGAGATATACTGCCATGCAACTTTCCACCGTTCCGTCTGTTATGACACGCTTCATCATTGTCATATTGCTTTGCATGATCATGTAGTTGACAATTTAGTTGTGGCAAAGCCACCATTCATAATTCTTGCGTAAAAGTCACTCATGCATCATTGCTATCCCGGTATACCGCCGGAGGCATTCATATAGAGTCATACTTTGTTCTAGTATCGAGTTGTAATCATTGAGTTGTAAATAAATAGAAGTCTGATGATCATCATTCATAGAGTATTGTCCCAAAAAAGAGAAAGGCCAAAAAAAGGGAGGCCCAAAAAATATTTATATAAAAAGGGACAATACTACTATCCTTTTTTCACACTTGTGCTTCAAAGTAGCACCATGATCTTCATGATAGAGAGTCTCCTATGTTATCACTTTCATATACTAGTGGGAATTTTTCATTATAGAACTTGGCTTGTATATTCCAATAATGGGCTTCCTCAAAATGCCCTAGGTCTTCGTGAGCAAGCAAGTTGGATGCACACCCACTTAATTCTTTTTGTTGAGCTTTCATACACTTATAGCTCTAGTGCATCCGTTGCTTGGCAATCCCTACTCACTCACATTGATATCTATTAATGGGCACCTCCATAGCCCGTTGATATGCCTAGTTGATGTGAGACTATCTTCTCCCTTTTTGTCTTCTCCACAACCACCATTCTATTCCACATATAGTGCTATGTCCATGGCTCACGCTCATGTATTGCGTGAAGATTGAAAAAGTTTGAGAACACCAAAAGTATGAAACAATTGCTTGGCTTGTCATCAAGGTTATGCATGATTTAAATACTTTGTGTGGTGAAGATGGAGCATAGCCAGACTATATGATTTTTTAGGGATAACTTTCTTTGGCCATGTTATTTTGAAGAGACATAATTGCTTAGTTTGTATGCTTGAAGTATTATTATTTCTATGTCAATATTGAACTTTTGTCTTGAATCTTTCGGATCTGAATATTCATACCATAATTTAGAGAATTACATTGAAATTATGCCAAGTAGCATTCCACATCAAAAATTCTGTTTTACCATTTACCTACTCAAGGACGAGTAGGAATTAAGCTTGGGGATGCTTGATACGTCTCCAACGAATCTATAATTTTTTATTGTTCCATGCTATATTATATCCTGTTTTGGACATTATTGGGCTTTATTATACACTTTTATATTATTTTTGGGACTAACCTATTAACTGGAGCCCAGCCCAGAATTGTTCTTTTTGCCTATTTCAGAGTTTCGCAGAAAAAGAATATCAAACAGAGTCCAAACGCAATGAAACCTCCGGGAACGTGATTTTCGGAACGAACATGATCCATAGGACTTGTACCCTACGTCAAGAAAGAAACCAGGAGGTAACGAGGTAGGGGGCGCGCCTACCCCCCCAGGCGCGCCCTCCACCCTCGTGGGGCCCATGTTGCTCCACCAACGTACTTCTTCCTCCTATATATACCTACGTACCCCCAAACTACCAGATACGGAGCCAAAACCCTAATTCCACCGCCGTAACTTTCTGTATCCATGAGATACGGAGCTCCGCTGGAGGGGGCATCGATCACAGAGGGCTTCTACATCAACACCATAGCCTCTCCGATGAAGTGTGAGTAGTTTACTTCAGACCTTCGGGTCCATAGTTATTAGCTAGATGGCTTCTTCTCTCTTTTTGGATCTCAATACAAAGTTCTCCCCCTTTCTTGTGGAGATCTATTCGATGTAATCTTCTTTTGCGGTGTGTTTGTTGAGACCGATGAATTGTGGGTTTATGATCAAGTTTATCTATGAACAATATTTGAATCTTCTCTGAATTCTTTTATGTATGATTGGTTATCTTTGCAAGTCTCTTCGAATTATCAGTTTGGTTTGGCCTACTAGATTGATCTTTCTTGCAATGGGAGAAGTGCTTAGCTTTGGGTTCAATCTTGCAGTGTCCTTTCTCGGTGACAGTAGGGGCAGCAAGGCACATATTGTATTGTTGCCATCGAGGATAACAAGATGGGGTTTATTTCATATTGCATGAGTTTATCCCTATACATCATGTCATCTTGCTTAAAGCGTTACTCTATTCTTTTGAACTTAATACTCTAGATGCATGCTAGATAGCGGTCGATGTGTGGAGTAATAGTAGTAAATGCAGGCAGGAGTCGGTCTACTTGTCTCAGACATGATGCCTATATACATGATCATACCTAGATATTCTCATAACTATGCTCAATTCTGTCAATTGCTCAATAGTAATTTGTTTACCCACCGTAATACTTATGCTCTTGAGAGAAGCCACTAGTGAAACCTATGGCCCCAGGGTCTATTTTCCATCATATTAATCTTCCGTCAACAAGCTATTTCCTTTTCCGTTTATTTTGCTTTCTTTACTTTGCATCTTTATCCTAAAAATACCAAAAATATTATCTTATCATATCTATCAGATCTCACTTTCGTAAGTGACCGTGAAGGGATTGACAGCCCCTTTATTGCGTTGGTTGCGAGGATTTTATTTGTTTGTGTAGGTGCGAGGGACTCGTGTGTGGCCTCCTACTGGATTGATACCTTGAAAAACTGAGGGAAATACTTACGTTACTTTGCTGCATCACCCTTTCCTCTTCAAGGGAAAACCAACGCAGTGCTCAGAGGTAGCAACAATCAAAAGCTTAAGCTTGGGGATGCCCCGGAAGGCATCCCCTCTTTCATTTTCGTCTATCGGTAACTTTACTTGGGGCTATATTTTTATTCACCACATGATATGTGTTTTTCTTGGAGCGTCTTGTATGATTTGAGTCTTTTCTTTTTAGTTTATCACAATCATCCTCGCTGTACACACCTTTTGAGAGACACACACATGATTCGGAATTTGTTAGAATACTCTATGTGCTTCACTTATATCTTTTGAGCTATATAGTTTTTGCTCTAGTGCTTCACTTATATCTTTTAGAGCATGGTGGTGGTTTTATTTTATAGAAATTATTGATCTCTCAGGCTTCACTTATATTATTTTGAGAGTCTTAAACTGCATGGTAATTTGCTTTAATTGTGAAGTTAATCCGAGGGTGATAGGCATCTTAGATGAGCATAATAAAAACTTCCATATTGAGTTCATTGAATATCATGAGAAGTTGGATACTTGATAAGTGTTTTGAGATATAAAGGTGGTAATATTAGAGTGTGCTAGTTGAGTAATTGAGAAATTGAGAAATACTTGTGTTAAGGTTGGCAAGTCCCATAGCATGCACGTATGGTAAAAGTTGTGTGACAATTTTGACACATAAGGTGTTCTTTTATTGCTTTCCTTATGAGTGGCAGTCGAGGACGAGAGATGGTATTTTCCTACCAATCTATCCCTCTAGGGGCGTGCGTAGTAGTACTTTTCTTCGAGGGCTAATAAACTTTTGCAATAAGTATATGAGTTCTTTATGACTAATGTGAGTCCATGGATTATACGCACTCTCAACCTTCCACAATTTTCTAGCCTCTACAGTTCCGTGCATTGCCCTTTCTCGCCTTGAGAGTTGGTGAAAACTTCGCCGGTGCATCCAAACCCCATGATATGATATGCTCTATCACACATAAACCTCCTTATATGTTCCTCAAAACAGCCACCATACCTACCTATCATGGCATTTCCATAGCCATTCTGAGATATATTGCCATGCAACTTTCCATTGTTCCGTTTATTATGACACGCTCCATCATTGTCATATTGCTTTGCGTAATCATGTAGTTGACATCGTATTTGTGGCAAAGCCACCATTCATAATTTTTCATAAATGTCACTCTTGATTCATTGCATATCCCGGTACACCGCCGGAGGCATTCACATAGAGTCATATTTTGTTCTAAGTATTGAGTTGTAATTCTTGAGTTGTAAGTAATAAAAGTGTGATGATCATCATTATTAGAGCATTTTCCCATGTGAGGAAATGATGATGGAGACTATGATTCCCCCACAAGTCGGGATGAGATTCTGGACTAAATAAAAAAGGCCAAAGAAAAAAAGAGAAGGCCCAAGAAAAAAATGAGAGAAAAAGAGAGAAGGGACAATGTTACCATCCTTTTTCCACACTTGTGCTTCAAAGTAGCACCATGATCTTCATGATAGAGAGTCTCATATGTTGTCACTTTCATATACTAGTGGGTATTTTTCATTATAGAACTTGGCTTGTATATTCCAATGGTGGGCTTCTCAAAATGCCCTAGGTCTTCGTGAGCAAGCAAGTTGGATGCACACCCACTTAGTTTCTTTTGTTGAGCTTCCATACATTTATAGCTCTAGTGCATCCGTTGCATGGCAATCCCTACTCCTCCCATTTACTTCAATTGATGGGCATCTCCATAGCCTATTGATTAGCCCCGTCAATGTGAGACTTTCTACCTTTTTGTCTTCTCATAACCCCCATCATTATACTTTATTCCACCCACAGTGCTATATCCATGGCTTGCGCTCATGTATTGCGTAAGGGTTGAAAAGGCTGAAGCGCGTTAAAAAGTATGAACCAATTTCTCGGCTTGTCATCGAGGTTAAGCATGATGAGAACGTTTTGTGTGATGAGATTGAAACATAGCATAACTATATGATTTTGTAGGGATAAGCTTTCTTTGGCTATGTTATTTTGATAAGACATAATTGCTTGGTTAGCATGTTTGAAGTATTATTGTTTTTATGTCAACATTAAACTTTTATCTTGAATCTTTCGGATCTAAATATTCATGCCACAATAAAAAGAATTACATTGAAAATTATGCTAAGAAGCATTCCACATCAAAAAATCAGTTTTTATCATTTACCTACTCGAGGACGACCAGGAATTAAGCTTGGGGATGCTTGATATGTCTCGAACATATCTATAATTTTTTATTGTTCCATGCTATTATATATTGTGTTTTGGATGTTTAATGGGCCTATTTATACACTTTTATATTATTTTTGGGACTAACCTATTAACCGGAGGCCCAGCCCAAATTGCTGTTTTTTGCCTATTTCAGTGTTTGGCAGAAAAAGAATATGAAACGGAGTCCAAACGGAATGAAACCTTCGGGAGCGTGATTTTTGGAAAAAACGTGATCTAGAGGACTTGGAGTGGACGTCAAGCAATCAACGAGGAGGCCACGAGGCAGGGGGCGCGCCCTCCACCCTCGTGGGCCCCTTGTGGCTCCACCGACCTACTTCTTCCTCCTATATATACCTACGTACCCCCAAACCATCGAGGAGCACCACGAAAACCTAATTCCACTGCCACAACCTTCTGTACCCGTGAGATCCCATCTTGGGGCCTTTTCCGGCGCTCCGCCGGAGGGGGCATTGATCACGAAGGGCTTCTACATCAACACCATAGCCTCTCCGATGATGTGTGAGTAGTTTACCTCAGACCTTCGGGTCCATAGTTATTAGCTAGATGGCTTCTTCTCTCTCTTTGGATCTCAATACAAAGTTCTCCTCAATTATCTTGGAGATCTATTCGATGTAATCTTCTTTTGCGTGTGTTTGTCAAGATCCGATGAATTGTGGGTTTATGATCAAGATTATCTATGAATAATATTTGAATCTTCTCTGAATTCTTTTATGTATGATTGGTTATCTTTGCAAGTCTCTTCGAATTATTAGTTTGGTTTGGCCTACTAGATTGACCTTTCTTGCAATGGGAGAAGTGCTTGGCTTTGGGTTCAATCTTGCGGTGCTCGATCCCAGTGACAATAGGGGAAACGACACGTATTGTATTGTTGCCATCGAGGATAAAAAGATGGGGTTTATATCCTATTACATGAGTTTATCCCTCTACATCATGTTATCTTGCTTAAAGTGTTACTCTGTTCTTTTGAACTTAATACTCTAGATGCATGCTGGATAGCGGTCGATGTGTGGAGTAATAGTAGTAGATGCATGCAGGGGTCGGTCTACTTGTCTCAGACGTGATGCCTATATACATGATCATACCTAGATATTCTCATAACTATGCTCAATTCTGTCAATTGCTCAACAGTAATTTGGTTACCCACTACAATACTTATGCTCTCGAGAGAAGCCACTAGTGAAACCTATGGCCCCCGGGTCTATTTTCCATCATATTAATCTTCCATCAACAAGCTATTTCCTTTTCCGTTTATTTTGCTTTCTTTACTTTCCATCTTTATCCTAAAAATACCAAAAATATTATCTTATCATATCTATCAGATCTCACTTCGTAAGTGACCATGAAGGGATTGACAACCCCTTTATTGCGTTGGTTGCAAGGATTTTATTTGTTTGTGTAGGTGCGAGGGACTCGTGCGTGGCCTCCTACTGGATTGATACCTTGGTTCTCAAAAACTGAGGGAAATAGTTACGCTTCTTTGCTGCATCACCCTTTCCTCTTCAAGGGAAAACCAACGCAGTGCTCAAGAGGTAGCAGGATACCCAAAGGAAACTATTGGGTACACCTTCTATCACAGATCCGAAGGCAAGATATTCGTTTCTAACAATGGATCCTTTATAGAGAAGGAGTTTCTCTCAAAATAAGTGAGTGGGAGGAAAGTAGAACTGGATGAGGTAATTGTACCTTCTCCCGAATTTGGAAATAGTACATCACATAAATCAGTTCCAGTGATTCCTACACCAATTAGTGAGGAAGCTAATGATGATGATCACGAAACTTCAGATCAAGTTACTACTAAACCTCGTAGGTCAACTAGAGTACGGTCCGCACCAGAGTGGTATGGTAATTCTGTTCTGGAAGTCATGTTACTAGACCATGATGAACCTATGAACTATGAGGAAGCAATGATGGGCCCAGATTCCGCAAAATGGCTTGAGGCCATGAAATCTGAGATGGGATCCATGTATGAGAACAAAGTATAAACTTTGATTGACTTTCCCGATGATCGTCGAGACATTGAGATTAAATGGATCTTCAAGAGGAAGATGGACACTGTAGTAGTGTTACTATCTACAAAGCTCGAATTGTCGCAAATGTTTTTTGACAAGTTCAAGGTGTTGACTACGATGAGATTTTCTCACTCATAGAGATGCTTAAGTCTGTCTGAATCATGTTAGCATATTGCCACATTTTATGAAATCTGGCAAATGGATGTCAAAACTGCATTCCTTAATGGATTTCTTAAATAAGAGTTGTATATGATACAACAAGAAGGTTTTGTCAATCCTAAAGGGCTAACAAAGTGTGAAAGATCTAGCGATCCATCTATGGACTGGTGCAAGCATCTCGGAGTTCGAATATACGCTTTGATAAGTTGATCAAAGCGTATAGTTTTATACATACTTGCAATGAAGCCTATATTTACAAGAAAGTGAGTGGGAGCACTACAACATTTCTGATAAGTATATGTGAATGATATATTGTTGATCGGAAATAATGTAGAATTGTCTGGAAAGAATAAAGGAGTGTTTGAAAGGAGTTTTTCAAAGAAATACCTCGGTGAAGCTGATTACATATTGAGCATCAAGATCTATAGAGATAGATCAAGACGCTTGATAAATTTTTTCAATGAGTGCATACCTTCACAAGTTTTTGAAGTAGTTCAAAATGGAACAGTCAAAGAATGAGTTCTTGCCTGTGTTGCAAGGTGTGAAGTTGAGTAAAGACTCAAAAACCTGACCACAGCAGAAAATAGAAAAAGAATGAAAAGTCATTCCCTATGTCTCAGTCATAGGTTCTATAAAGTATGCTATGTTGTGTACCAGACCTATTGTGTACCTCACCATGAGTTTGGCAAGAGGGTACAATAGTGATCCAGGAGTGGATCACTGGACAGCGGTCAAAATTATCCGTAGTGGAATAAGGACATTTTTCTAGGTTATGGAGGTGATAAAAAATTTCGTTGTAAAGGGTTACGTCGATGCAAGCTTTGACACTGATCCATATGACTCTAGGTCTCAATCTGGATACATATTGAAAGTGGGAGCAATTATCTAGAGTAGCTCCGTGCAGAGCATTGTAGACATAGAAAATTTGCAAAATACATACGGCTCTGAATCTGGTAGACCCGTTGACTAAACTTCTCTCACAAGCAAAACATGATCACACCTTAGTGCTCTTTGGGTGTTAATCACATAGCGATGTAGACTTGATTATTGACTCTAGTAAAACCTTTGAGTGTTAGTCACATGGAGATGTGAACTAATCACATAAAGATGTGAACTATTGGTGTTAAATCACATGACGATGTGAACTAGATTATTGACTCTAGTGCAAGTGGGAGACTGAAGGAAATATGCCCTAGAGGCAATAATAAATTTGTTATTTATATTTCCTTATATCATGATAAATGTTTATTATTCACGCTAGAATTGTATTAACCGGAAACTTAGTACATGTGTGAATACATAGACAAAACAGAGTGTCCCTAGTATGCCTCTACTTGACTAGATCGTTAATCAAAGATGGTTAAGTTTCCTGACCATAGACATGTGTTGTCATTTAATGAATGGGATCACATCATTAGAGAATGATGTGATGGACAAGACCCATCCGTTAGCTTAGCATAATGATCGTTTAGTTTTATTGCTATTGCTTTCTTCATGACTTATACATATTCCTTTGACTATGAGATTATGCAACTCCCGAATACCGGAGGAACACTTTGTGTGCTATCAAACGTCACAAAGTAACTGGGTGATTATAAAGATGCTCTACAGGTGTCTCCGATGGTGTTTGTTGAGTTGGCATAGATCGAGATTAGGATTTGTCACTCTGTGTATCGGAGAGTTATCTCTGGGCCCTCTCGGTAATGCACATCACTATAAGCCTTGCAAACAATGTGACTAATGAGTTAGTTGCGGGATGTTTCATTATGGAACAAGTAAAGAGACTTGCCGGTAACGAGATTGAACTAGGTATGATGATACCGACGATCGAATCTCGGGCAAGTAACATACCGATGACAAAGGGAATGAAGTATGTTGTTATGCGGTTTGACCGATAAAGCCCTGCGCCGGTAAGTTCATCATCACTGCCGCCATGCCATCGTGCTGACGGAACTCTCCCCCATCCTCAACTGGATCAAGAGATCGAGGGACGTCATCGATCTGAACCTGTGCTGCATGCGGAGGTGTCGTACGTTTGGTGCTTGGATCGGTTGGATCGCGAAGACGTTCGACTACATCAACTGCGTTACTAAACGCTTCTGCTTTCGGTCTACGAGGGTACGTGGACACACTCTCCCCGCTCGTTGCTATGCATCTCCTAGATAGATCTTGCGTGATTGTAGGTAATTTTTTTAAAATACTGTGTTCCCCAATAAAATTTGTTGATGTCCTATAAAACTCTGCACTTGGAGGCCCAACAACATCTACAAGGATAAAGTTGCATAGTAGACATCAAGCTCTTTTCTGGCGCCATTGCCGGGGAGGCTAGGTAAGCGGGACTAACACCCCATCAACTAAGCTCTTTTCTGGCGTCGTTGCCGGGGAGGTTAGTGCTTGAAGGTATATCTTTAGATCTTGCAATCGAATCTTTTAGTTTCTTGTTTTAGCACTAGTTTAGTCTGTAAAATAAAACTACAAAAAATGGAATTGAGGTTGCCTCATATGTTTCATCCTTTTAATGTCTTTCGTGAAAATAAGGATTCCGATAATTGTGCCAAAGTGTTAGAAGAAGAATGCATTAAAATGTTTGGCACTAAATCTTTGAATGATAAGCATGATTGCAATGTTGTTCGTATGAATTCTTTGAATATCCAGAGTACTAATGATGATTGCACTAGTCATGATAAAAACGTTTCTTATAAGCATGTCAATTTTGGGGGAGTGCATAGAGCTTAAATTTGATGTTACATACCAAAAAGGGAAGATAGATTTTGCAAGAGGCATAAGTATTTAGAAACTAAATAGTTGCAAGAGAGGCTAGATGTTTGTGCTGAAAAATTTAATATTTTTTGCCATCCTTGTGAACTTTGCAATGAACATGGTCATTTAAATATCCAATGCAAATTGTTTCATGATCGCGTCGTGTCCAAAAATTATGATGATTTGATTTCCCTTGTGCATCATAATGAACTTAGTTTGCTTTTGAGATATGAAGGAATGAAACGTATAACTAAGGGTATTCTAGAATATTATTTTGAGAGAGTTCTTGATTTTGATCTAGAGAAAATTTATATTTATTGTGTGGTGAATTGCACTGAGAATCCTTATATTACCAATTACTTAAAGACAAGAAAACAAATAGAAGATAAAGAGAATACTAATGAAGGGGGAGAGGTTTCCCAATATCCTCCTATTTTCTCTTATGATGAATCAAGTAACGAGGAGGAGCTTTTTATTCAAACAATCTCATCAATAAGGAGCTCCAAATGGGTGATAAAACTCACACATGATGTGAAGAAGAAAAAGAAAAGACAGAGAAGCAAAGGGAAAAAGGTATCCCTCCCAAATGATGTTGCTCCTATTATTGTTATGCCTATTACTCATTATGGTGATTGTGATTGGGAAAGTAATGATACTTGTTATAATCTTGAAAATCTTTTTGGCACCAACTTAGAAAGTTGTGATAATAATTGTTTTACTATTGGTGCTATTCATATTATTAATGATGAGAGTGATTATGCTTGTGATATGCAAAGCCCAAGCTTGGGGATGCTATGTTTGATGAAAATGACACGTTTGAGAATTTATTTGCTGTAATTAATGTTTGTCCCAAGCTCGGGGATGCTATGTTTAATGAAGATGATATTTTTAGTCCTCCAAGTTTTGATGAGCAAATTTATTATGATGATAGCACGCCTCCTATTTATGATGATTGCAATATTTATGAAAGTGGGTTTGAAAGAGTGTCAACTTTAGGAAGTAGTGATCCCACTATTTTGGAGGGTGTTGAATCTTATTATAATGATAAAAGTGGATTTGGAGAGGCCATGACTTTATTTAGTAATGATTCTACTATCTTGGAAGAGGTTTCAGTTGATTATGATGAGAACAAAGTTGCTACTTATGATGATTATTGTGATGATACTTATGTTATAAAAAGTAGTGATGATTATATTTATAAACTTGTCATAATTATGATTATCCTTTATCTGAACATTATTCTTTTAATGTGGAAACAATTTATAGTATTCGAGTTTTGTATGATACTCCCACTATTCTGAATGAGAATAATTTTGCTTATCTGGAGAGTAGTAAAATTTCTATGCTTATGTGTCATGAAAAGAATGCTTTATGTGATGGTTATATTGTTGAATTCATTCATGATTCTACTGAAAATTATTATGAGGGAGGAATATATGCTTGTAGGAGTTGCAATAATATCGAGCTTCCTCTCTATGTGTTGAAAATATTAAAGTGATGCTTGTTTTGCCTTCCTATGCTAGTTGATTCTTGTTCCCATAATTTGTTTGCTCACAAAATCCCTATGCATAGGAAGTGGGTTAGACTTAAATGTGATAGTCATATGCTTCATGATGCTCCAATTATGCTTCAATTCTTATCTTTTATGTGAGCATCATTGAAAATCATCATGCCTAGCTAATAAGGCATTAAAGAAAAACGCTTGTTGGGAGACAACTCAATATTTACCCCTACTATTTTTGTGTGTTCACATGATTATGCTATTTTATTAATAATGTTTTATAGCTTTTGTTTCAATAAAGTGCCAAGTAAGACCTTTGGGATGATCTATGGTGATAGTTGATTTGATCTTGCTGAAAAACAGAAACTTTTGCGCCCAGGAGATTAGTTTTCATTTTTAACAGAAGCGCGGTAAAATACTGATTCTTTTCGCAAAGGATTAATAAATAAATTTTCTAGTACTTCCTAATTTCTCAGGATTTTTGGAGTTATATAATTACTCGAGAGTTACAGATTACTACAGACTGTCCTGTTTTTGATAGATTCTGTTTTCGATGCATAGTTTGCTTGTTTTCTAGTTTCTATGACTTATATTGCTTAGTATAAATTGTAGAAATTATTGGGTATAGTAGGCATGATGCGATAAAAATTATGAATCTTGTCTTAACAGTACCTAGGTGGTGATTTGATTTATTATACTAACGGAGCTTACGAGTTTTCTATTAAGTTTTGTGTTGTGAAGTTTTCAAGTTTTAGGTAAAGATTCGATGGACTACGGAATAAGGAGTGGCAAGAGCCTAAGTTTGGGGATTCCCAAGGCACCCCAAGGCAATATTCAAGGACAACCAAGAGCCTAAGCTTTGGTATGCCCCGGATGGCATCCCCTCTTTCGTCTTCGTTCATCGGTAACTTTACTTGGGGCTATATTTTTATTCACCACATGTTATGTGTTTTGCTTGGAGCGTCATTTTATTTTATTTTGTTTTGCTTGCTGTTTGAATAATATCCAAAGATCTGAAATTCTTAAATGTTAGAGTCTTCACATAGTTACATAATTATTCTACTACTCATTGATCTTCTCTTATATCTTTTGGAGTAGTTTGTTATTTGCTCTAGTGCTTCACTTATATATTTTTAGAGCACGACGGTAGTTTTATTTTGAAGAAATTATTAAACTCTCATGCTTCACTTATATCATTTTGAGAGTCTCTAAACAGCATGGTAATTTGCTTTGGTTATGAATTTAGTCCTAATATGTTGGGCATCCAAGAGGGATATAATAAAAACTTTCATATAAAGTGCATTGAATACTATGAGAAGTTTGATTCCTTATGATTGTTTTGAGATATGAAGATGGTGATATTAGAGTCATGCTAGCGAGTAATTGTGAATTTTAGAAATACTTGCTTTAAGGTTTGTGAGTCACATAGCATGCACGTATGGTGAACCGTTATGTAACGAAGTTGGAGCATGAGATATTTTTTGATTGTCTTCCTTATGAGTGGCGGTCGGGGATGAGCGATGGTCTTTTCCTAAAAATCTATCCCTCTAGGAGCATGCGCGTAGTACTTTGTTTTGATGACTAATAGATTTTTGCAATAAGTATGTGAGTTCTTTATGACTAATGTTGAGTCCATGGATTATATGCACTCTCACCCTTCCAACATTGCTAGCCTCTCTAGTGCCGTGCAACTTTCGCCGGTGCCATACACCCACCATTTACCTTCCTCAAAATAGCCACCATACCTACCTATTATGGCATTTTCATAGCCATTCCAAGATATATTGCCATGCAACTTTCCACTGTTCCGTTTATTATGACACACATCATCATTGCCGTATTGTTTTGCATGATCATGTAGTTGACATTGTATTTGTGGCAAAGCCACTGTTCACAATTCTTTCATACATGTTACTCTTGATTCATTGCACATCCCGGTACACCGTCAGATGCATTCATATAGAGTCATATTTTGTTCTAAGTATCGAGTTGTAATTCTTGAGTTGTAAGTAAATAAAAGTATGATCATCATCATTATTAGAGCATTGTCCCATGTGAGGAAATAAAAAAAGAGTAGGCCAAAAAAAGAGAAGGCCTAAAAAACAAAAAACAAAAAACAAAAAAGAGAAAAAGAGAGAAGGGGCAATGCTACTATCCTTTTACCACACTTGTGCTTCAAAGTAGCACCATGATCTTCATGATAGAGAGTCTCCTATGTTGTCACTTTCATATACTTGTGGGGATTTTTCATTATAGAACTTGGCTTGTATATTCCAACGATGGGCTTCCTCAAATTGCCCTAGGTCTTCATGAGCAAGCAAGTTGGATGCACACCCACTTTGTTTTATTTTTGAGCTTTCACAAAATTATAGCTCTAGTGCATCCGTTGCGTGGCAATCCCTACTCACTCACATTGATATCTATTGATGGGCATCTCAATAACCCGTTGATACATCTAGTTGATGTGAGACTATCTCCTCTTTTTGTCTTCTCCACAACCACCATATTCTATTCCACCTATAGTGCTATATCTATGGCTCACGCTCATGTATTGCGTGAAAGTTGAAAAGGCTTGAGAACATCAAAAGTATGAAACAATTGTTTGGCTTGTCATCGGGGTTGTGCGTGATTTGAATATTTTGTGTGATGAAGATGGAGCATAGCCACACTATGTGATTTTGTAGGGATAACTTTCTTTGGCCATGTTATTTTGAGAAGACATAATTGCCTTGTTAGTATGCTTGAAGTATTATTGTTTTTGTGCCAATACTAAACTTTTGTTTTGAATCTTATGGATCTGAATATTATTGCCACAATAGAGAAAATTACATGGATAAATATTTTAGGTAGCATTCCACATCAAAAATTCTATTTTTATCATTTACCTACTCGAGGTCGAGCAGGAATTAAGCTTGGGAATGCTTGATACGTCTCCAACGTATCTATAATTTTTGATTGTTCCATGCTATTATATTATCTATCATGGATGTTTTATATGCATTTATATGCTATTTTATATGATTTTGGGACTAACCTATTAACCTAGAGCCCAGTACCAATTCCTGTTTTTCCTTCTTTTTGAGTTTTGCAGGAAAGGAATATCAGACGGAGTCCAATTGACCTAAAACTTCACGAGAATTTTTTATGGACCAATAGAAGCCCCCTAAGCAAAAGAGTTGGGCCAGAAGAGTCCCAGGTCATCCACAAGGGTGGAGGGATCCCCCACCCCCTAGGAGCCGGACACCTGCACCAACATCATCGAGACGGCTTAGCGTGCGCGACCCGCCCAAGTTAAACCCGCCGAGAAGCACGCCTTCGTTGGATTCATCCATGGGGGAGAATTTGAGGAAGGATCCATGTCTGGCAGTGAGACGGCCATCTATTCTGATGATGATTCATCCACGGGCAAGACTACATCATTGTATCAACTGGAGGACGGCAGGCTTGGAGGCTATTCCGATGGCGACAGTATTCCAGACCCCTATGATCCACCGAAACGGGTCGCGATTTTCATGGCCGGTACGAAGCCTGTGCAGAATTCTTATACTGCAGCGGCAATGGTTCCTGGGCCAGCAACGGCGACGGCGGCCGGGGCGGGAGGTCCTGGGCGCCCGTCGGCTCAAGTCTTGTCCGACTTATTGGACACTTTGACAACATTGTTGACAGCAGAGGTGAACCCAGCAAATCAAACTCAGCATAATGCGGAAGTTGCGAAACTACGAGATGAGATAGCTCAAGCCAAGGAAGATCTGGCGACGGAGGACGCAAGGATGACGGCGGAACGAGCCGCCTTGGATGCTCAGGCACAACGGATCCTGGTTGATTCCTTCCGGCTCTCGTTAGATCAGAACGCTTCAAACGAAGTCCCGAGGAGAAGGCACCGGAGTCGTCTGCCTCCGGTTTACGAGGCGAGGAACCTCTTCAACACACCTGGTGCGGGGACCAGTGACCTGCCAGGGGTAAACGGGGCAGTAGCCACACCTGGGGCTGGAGTGCCGGCTCAACCACGCACGACGGACCCGTCTCATCAGAATAATATCCCACCATAACTTGTGCCGACACCACTGGGTCATTATTCTAACCCTTCAGATAACATGATCACTGCAGCGTCACGATTGGCGGCTCTCCCAGTTGAAGGCGAGTCTCCAGCTGCGGTTGAAACGTGGAGGGCTAGAGAGCTTCTTCAGACAACATTGGTGTAGCAGGAGGCTTATTCTTACAGTCGTGAGAGGATCCATTCAAACCCTCTCCCAAGACGGAGTTATAGCAGACACATGGACTCCCTGGCGGTGTCAAGTAGTGAGCAGCATCGTAACCCGCCCCGTGGACATGACCCGCCCTGTAATACTCAAGCCCTGATGGATCAGGATAGAGCACGTAGGGAGGCTGAGCTGGCGGCTCAGTACGCGGCTCATCAACCATCTCCGATTTATTCGACAGCTTCAGTGGAGGCAGGCGTGACCTCTAGAAGCATGGGTGTACCATGTCTAGTGTCGGCTCTGCATAATGAGTGTCTCCCCAAGGATTTCATAGGACCTCGTAAGGTGCCCAACTACACAACTGACTTACCCCCTGAGGCGTGGATTGAGAGTTACAAGATGGCCATGGAGCTGCTGGAGGTTAGCGATATTGGATGTGCCAAATACTTCACCATGATGCTAGATGGGATGGCTCGTACTTGGTTAAAAGGGCTGCCTGCCAACTCCATCGGGTCGTGGGCCGATTTAAAAGCCAGGTTTATCCGAAATTTTAAGGATACGTGCAAGCAGCCCATGTCGATTGTGGATTTGGATGCCTTCTCCCAAGAAGAGGGCGAGTCAACAACCCATTGGGTGCACTGGGTCAAAGCCATCTTGCACTCATCGGATAACATCAATGCCGGCTCAGCAGTCCTCATGTTAGAGAAGAATTGCCGTTTTTTGCCTCTTAAACAGAAGCTAGGGTGGCTCAAGCGCCACTGCAATGATATGGGGGAGCTGATGGCGGCTCTAATTAAATATGCCAACTCTGATAGTACCAAGGACCCAAAGTTTGATGATGAAAAGCCGAGAAAGGGAAAGAAGAGTGGCAACACCAAGGGTCAGCATCATAACCCGGCAAGCCAGGGGGGCAATGGTAAGCGCAAGGCTGATAATAATTCGGATTTTGTGGCCAATACCAATACACAGAATAATGGTCAGCATCGTAAGGGGAAGCCACCTCCTCGGGCAGGAGGGTTATGTCTCAACCTTGAGAAGATGATGAATCAGCCCTGCCCAAAACATGGTTCGCAGGAAAGACCGTCCAGCCACCTTTGGAAGGACTGCTACATTATGAAGGAGTTCAAAAATTCTGATTTATTCCAGAACAATCATGGGCCGGGCGGTGGCTCAGGTTCCGGTGGTGGTGGTTCTCATGGCCCGGGTTACGGTGGTGGCGGTTCTAATTCCGGTTTCCAGGGTCACCCAAGCAATCAAGGCAATCAGGGTGGTTATCATCAACAATCTGGTCAGGGGGATCAGCAATAGCAATCTGGGTATCAGAGTAACCTGAAGCAGTTGAATAGTGGGCAGTACCACGTCTTCACCACAAGTTTATGCAAGTGGTATGAGAAGCTCCATAAAAGGGTTGTGAACGTTGTTGAGCCGGCAGCTCCCCATTACTTGCGCTGGTCTGAGCCGCCCATTGTGTGGTGTCGTGAGGATCACCCACCCTGAGTTGATAATCTGGGTCACCTGGCTTTAGTATTGGCGCCTCAGGTTGGAGGATATAAATTCACTAAGGTACTCATGGACGGAGGTAGCAGTATCAATATCATGCATTATGAAACTTTCCATCGCATGGGACTGACTGATAAAAATCTTAAACCATCAAACACTGTCTTCACGGTGTGGTGCCTGGTAAGTCGGCATACCCAGTTGGTAAGATAGCCCTGGAGGTTGCTTTTGGAGATGATTATGATTCCAGATCTGAGACATTGATTTTTGAAGTGGTTAAGATCAAGAGCCCTTATCATGCTCTGTTTGGGCGGCCGGCTTATGCTAAGTTTATGGCAAGGCCTTCTTATGTTCACTTGCAGCTGAAGATGTTGGGTCACAAGGGCACTATAACATCACATGGGAGTCGCAAGATAGCCTTGGAGTGTGAAGAAGGTCACGCTGATTACGCTGAGTCTGTCTGCGCAATAGAGGAGTTGAAGTTTTATAAAGACAATGTTGACCCAGCAGATATGACCTCTTTGAAAAAGCCAACTACGGAGCATGATCCGGTCTTGAAGTTTAAGTCAGCAGATGACACCAAGCTGGTTGATTTCGTTCCTAGCAATTCATCCAAGCAGTTTAGCATCAGTGCTACTTTGGATCTGAAATAGGAAGGCGCGCTCATCGAGTTCATCCGTGAGAACCGGGACATCTTTGCATGGAAACCTTATGACATGCCAGGTGTACCGAGGGAACTCGCTGAGCACACTCTTTATATTGATCCGAAGTTTAAGTCGGTCAAGCAATTCCTTCGTCGTTTTAATGAAGAGAGGTGTAAGGCCATTGGTGAAGAAGTGGCCCGGCTCTTGGCGGCCGGGTTCATTGTTGAAGTTTTTCATCCTGAGTGGTTGGCTAACCCAGTGCTGGTTCTTAAGAAGAAGGGCACTTGGTGTATGTGTTTGGATTGCACGGACTTAAATAAGGCTTGTACGGCTGACCCTTTTGCTCTCCCTCGTATTGATCGAATTATTGACGCTACGGCGGGTAGTGAGCGTTTGAGCTTTTTGGATGCTTAATCTGGTTATCATCAGATCAAGATGGCAGTTAAGGACCAGGAGAAGACAACTTTCATCACTCCGTTTGGATCCTTCTGCTATGTGTCTATGCCTTCTAGGCTCAAGAGCGCCTAGGGACTTACCAACGGTGTGTTCAAAAATTGTCTTCATTGTCAAATCGGGCACAATGTTCATTCTTATGTGGACGATGTTATGGTAAAGTCCAGGAAGAAGGAGGCCCTAATTGATGATTTAAGGGAGACCTTTGATAACCCAGTCAAGTGTGTTTTTGGTGTACCAGCTGGTAAGCTTTTGGGTTTTCTGGTTTCCAACAGAGGCATTGAAGCTAACCCGGAGAAGATCAAGGCCATTACTTCCTTGGCTAAGCGGCATGTGTCAATGATGTTCGACGTTTGGGAGGCCGTATTGCGGCCTTAAGTCGGTTCATAAGCCGGTTGGGAGAGAAGGCTATACCGCTGTCGGTGTCAAAACCGGCGGATCTCGGGTAGGGGGTCCCGAACTGTGCGTTTAGGCCGGATGGTAACAGGAGGCAAGGGACTCGAAGTTTTACCCAGGTTCGGGCCCTCTCGATGGAGGTAAAACCCTATGTCCTGCTTGATTAATATTGATGATATGGGTAGTACAAGAGTAGATCTACCACGAGATCGGAGAGGCTAAACCCTAGAAGCTAGCCTATGGTATGATTGTTGTTTTGTATGTCGTCCTACGGACTAAAACCCTCCGGTTTATATAGACACCGGAGAGGGTTAGGGTTACACAAAGTCAGTTACAATGGTAGGAGATCTACATATCTGTATCGCCAAGCTTGCCTTCCACGCCAAGGAAAGTCCCTTCCGGACACGGGACAGGGTCTTCAATCTTGTATCTTCATAGTCCAGGAGTCCGGCCGAAGGTATAGTCCGGCTATCCGAACACCCCCTTATCCAGGACTCCCTCAGTAGCCCCCGAACCAGGCTTCAATGACGATGAGTCCGGCGCGTAGATTGTCTTCGGCATTGCAAGGCGGGTTCTCCCCCAAATTCCGTGTACCTATTGAATAAAGTTCGGTTTCTTGTAGATGTTGCGCTCCTTGGCTTCTACGCCCAATAATGGCCGCTTCCCACGTGTCAAACGAATATGAAAAGTCTGAGTGTTTTTACATTCACACCCATAGCCGCGTAAATGAGCTGCCCTATTTAAGGGGACGGGGATTTAGATCCAAACCACATCTTCCCCCCTTCGTGAGTGTTCATCAGAGCGCATCCGACAAAGGTCCATTCCACCATGGCCAGCCGTCGCAACTCCTCCTTTCGCCCTTTCATCCCTCAGCCTGGATATTGGGTGAGATGCTCCATCCCGCATAGCGAGCTAGTGACGCTCCAGACCAGGGGATTTCTCCCCCCAGCCTACATGATCCCGGTTCGAGCCGGTCTTGCCATCTATAACGGCAGAAAGCAAGCGGAGAGTGCCCCCAATCCCTCCAAAGGAGAGCGGGTATGCCTTGTCCCTTATTTAATAAGGGGGCTCGGGTTTCCAATCCATCCATTTCTCCGGGGGCTGCTGGAGTTCTACGGCCTCCAGCTACACAATCTCATGCCTGCCTCTGTATTGCATATCGCGGGCTTCGTAGCCCTCTGCGAGCTGTTTTTGGGCGTCGAGGCTCATTTCGGGCTATGGAAAAGGTTATTCTGCCTTGTGCCCCGCTCTAAGGAGGGGTCAATGTATCAAGTGGGCGGAGCCGAAGTGTGGCGCATCGCCGGGACCGGATATCTGTCCGAACCCCAAAGAAGGCGTCCGAAGACTGGCCCTCGGAATGGTTTTATATAGAAGACGTCCCGCTGCCGGATCCTGTCCGGATCGGCCTCCCTGAATTCGACAGTGCTCCCTTAAAAAAGCGCCTAAGCTGGCGTCCACGGAGCCCTCAGAGGGAAAGTGACAGGGACATCATTTACCTGATGGGCCGAATAAGATTGTTAGCCCATTCCAGACTAACCATGATCGAGGTTATGGCCGAATGCATCATGCGAGGGGTGCAGCCGCTTCAGTATAGAAGCCACCCCATGTGGGACTTCAACGGGGAGGACGACGCCACCCGCTACGGCCGTAAGGGGCCGGATTCAGCTGCCGCTCTACTAAAGATCTTGTCCACTTTGTATAAGGGAGAAGAGGAGGAATTTCTCCGCGTCAACCCACAGGGTGGATTCTCTACGCACAATCCCCCAAGCTGGGTAAGCGGTCGCATTTACTTGCCCATCCGTTTTGTATTCCCATTGTTAAATATTCAGTCTGACGACTTTAATGCAGGAACTGCGCCGGGCTGTTAAGGAAATAAGCAGCCCTCCTCCACAACCCGAGGACCCAGGATGGTCCCTCGAACCGGCCTCTCAAGAGGATCCGGACATATCTGTGGAGCTGATCGATGGAGTGTTCCATCAGTTGAGCAAGGACAACGCCTTGGAGGCCATTACGGCCGATTACCCGGGGCTAATCCCGGCCTCCCAGGTAACTGGATCGAAGTCCCAGTACCCTAAATAGGTGTCCGCCCTCTCGTGTTTTCAGTTTCCTTATTACAAGCGAGCTTTGCAGGGGAGGTTTTTGAGGCAGAAGGCCGAACCTGCGGCAACAAGCCAACTAGGGGCCGCAGGGCCCTGTGGGCAGAAAAGAAGTGCAGTCCGGACCGAGACGTCAGCGCAAAGGTATGGCGCACCCCCTTATCCCAGGTGTTATACCTTCGAGGCATATTGACACTTGTGCTCTCTTCAGGACAAAGAGACCCCGCCGGTCTATATCCGGAGAGGCTGCCAGTCGCGCCTCCAGCAGCCAGGCTCCAAAGCCTGGTCCAGAGGCGGAGGCGACCGCAAGGCACGCGCCAGACGCTCCTCCGACGGAGGATGTGGACGAGTTGTCTGCCACCAACTCTGAGGTGGAGAGTGCCATGAACCACAGGCGTCGCCGGACAATTCTTCGCGACGCTTGTTTCTCCCAAGGGGCGTTAGATGCCTTCAATTCGGGAGATGCGTACCTCCGTGCCGCTCAAAATGGTCTAGCCAGAGCCACGGAGCAATATGTAAAAGAGATACGGGTAAGGAAATTTTGGTAATTATATATATATATACCAGTAGCCCCCGAGACTTGAAACAGTTAGAATAACTGATTTAAGGATCATTTGTTATGCAGGTTCTTACAGAAAAGAATTCCCTACTGTCCAAGGAGCTGGAAGAGTGCAAAGCCCAACTTGAGGCCACACTAGCAGCAGCAGGGGATCCCAAGGAGACCCCCTCTGGTAATATACACTTCGAAATATAAGTATTTTGCGAAGCACGGCATGGGTGTGAATCTGACAAATGAAATTGCAGATGGCGCCGGATTGAATCCGGAAAGGCAACACCTCCTACGCCAGCTAAAGGCTGGTGAGAAGGTGCTGAAAAAGGTGAGGCGGGAGAAGAACGATCTCCAAGATGCCAATACCAAGCTGGGCGTCGAGCTGAAAGATGTTCGTGCCCAGCTGGCAGACTCCGTGAAGGAGAATCAGCGGCTTCGGTGCGACATATTTAGTAAGTGCTTGAACGAACCTTTGAAAGAAAGTTCAGCGGGGAAGTCGACTAACAGAGAGTGTCTGTAGGTGTGCTAACAGGTCGTCCTGTAGAGGAGATGCCCGGTTCTACGGGTGACCTTCTTCCCGAGCTCTCGCAACTGCTCGATCGAGTTTGGCAGGCGATGCAAGGCATCGCCCAGGCCCTGTGGCCATCCATCTCCATACCCAAAGGTCTTGGAGAGCTTGCGGAGAAGCTAAAGGGAGCACGGCGGCGCTTCCGATTGTGGAAGATATTGGCCTACCGTCAAGGCGCTAGGGAGGCCTGGGCCATGGTGAAGACCCGGTACACAAAGGCTGACCCCAACCACATGGCCGAGGTCGGTCCTATGGGGCCCGATGGGGCGGAGATCCCTGTAAGCTTAGTATACGGCCAAGTAGAGTTGGCCGCAAAGTATTCCCAGCAGGACTGTAAATTAGATAGCCTGTTAGATGGTATTGAAGAGGAATACAATCAGTCAAAATGACTATGTAATTTAATTGACATTTATAATGCCTTCTAGCCGGATTGTAGATCATTTGTCATGGACGACCTTTTCGCTTCAGCCTCGGGACCTGACGGTCCGGAGTGTGTCCGAATTCCCATGCAGTTATATAGGAACCGGGGAATGCATGGAGACCAGGTGTAGGGGTCATTAGTGCGTGAACAGACAAGTGCCTGACTAGTTATGTTATATCACATGGTTAGTAAGAAACATCTTCCAGGGAGAATAGTTCCGTTAGGGGTTCCTTTCCCTGGGAGGCATGCCCTAAAGTGCATGTCCATGCTGTGAAAAGAAATGCAGGAAAAACATCTGGGGGCATATAGATAAAAAATAAAAAAAAATCATCTTTAGTTCACCGACCGAATATTCCCTTAAGAATGCTAGCTTTCGGCTTCACCCAGTCTGAGGTACACGTTCGGCTGACCCGACAGTAACAATCGCAGAGGTGCTCCCTTTACCACCTAGCCGAACAATCGGGAACGTAGGGGTAAGCACAGGAGCCAGGCAACCCAGCTTGGCCAAAACTTAAGTCATATCGATGCATATAATGGTGAATAAAAGGTACATGCGGAAGTCTGGCACATGTGTTGGGCATGAAGCCTGTATAAATAAGCTTCTGTTTAAAGAAGCCCCCAGGTTTAATGAGCGCGGATAGCGCGTCACTTTATGAGCTTTTAAAGGCTATAAGAGAGATAGAGAGAGAGAGAAGAAGAGGAATGTAAGACAGAAAGTATATAAAAAATGGACAGAGGAAGGAGACGAACACAGAGTCCGGCGCTAGGCATAGAATCTTCGGAGACGGGCTGCGTTCCATGGGTTCGGCTCGAGTCGGTTATCCAATGCATTTCGCAGGCGGTACGCTCCAACAGTCAGGAGTTGGTCAATTATGAAGGGTCCTTCCCACTTGGGCTTGAGTTTGTCCTTTTTCTTGTCCGGCAGACGTAGAACTAATTCGCCAACGTTGTAATTTTTGGCCCGTACTTCTCTGCTTTGGTATCTTTGAGCCTACTGTTGATAGAATGCGGAACGGGCTTTTGCCACGTCACACTCCTCCAATGCGTCCAAACTGTCCTGCCGATCGAGCTCGGCTTCTCTTTCTTCGTACATGCGCACTCGAGGTGAGTCATGAATTATGTCGCAAGGCAAAACTGCCTCTGCGCCGTACACCATAAAGAATGGTGTGTATCCGGTGGTGTGATTTGGCGTGGTCCGCAGCCCCCAGAGTACGGAGTCGAGCTCCTCTACCCAGTGCGTGTTAGATTCCTTGAGGGACCGCACTAATCTGGGTTTAATGCCGCTCATGATAAGACCATTTGCACGTTCGACCTGGCCGTTAGTTTGTGCGTGATAGACGGAAGCATAATCGAGCTTGATGCCCATGTTTTTGCACTAGAGTTTTACCTCGTCGGCCGTAAAGTTTGTGCCGTTATCAGTGATGATGCTGTGGGGGACGCCGTAACGGTGTACAACCCCGGATATAAAGTCTATCACAGGTCCGGATTCGGCCGTCTTAACAGGCTTGGCTTCTATCCATTTGGTGAACTTGTCCACCATGACCAGTATGTATTTTTGCTTGTGGGTTCCACCTTTAAGGGGTCCAACCATGTCAAGCCCCCAGACCGCGAAGGGACAAGTGATGGGGATAGTTTGGAGGGCGGTGGGTGGCATATGGCTTTGGTTTGCAAAGAGCTGGCAACCGGTGCATCGTTGGACTAAGTCCTGGGCGTCTGCCCGGGCCGTTGGCCAGTAGAAGCCTATGCGGAAGGCCTTGCTCACAAGGAACTGAGCTGCAGCGTGATGACCGCCGAGTCCGGCATGAATTTCAGCCAGGAGGTTCCGCCCTTCCTCTTCGGAGATGCACCTTTGAAGGACTCCGGTAGTGCTTTTCTTATAAAGCTCTCCCTCGTGGACTTTGTAGGCTTTGGATCGCCGCACTATGCAGCGTGCGTCATTTTGGTCCTCGGGGAGTTCCTGCCTAATAAGGTAGGCGAGGAATGGTTCTGTCCATGGGGCGATGACGGCCATTATTACGTGGGCTGAAGGTGTTATTTCATTGGCAGAGCTGCTGATTGTGTTAGAATGTTCGGTGTCGGGCAGTACGGTTGGGTCCAGGCTGTTGTTGTGCGGCTCCCCTTCCCATACTACGGATGGCTTGAACAACCTTTCCAAGAAGATGTTGGGGGGACTACATCGCGTTTTGCGCAGATGCGTGCCAGGACATCTGCCGCCTGATTATTTTCCCGGGCTATGTGGTGAAATTCAAGCCCTTCGAACCGAGCTGATATTTTTAGGACGGCGTTGCGGTAAGCCGCCATCTTTGGATCCTTGGCGTCGAAGTCTCCATTTATTTGGGATATTGCGAGGTTCGAGTCCCCGCGCACCTCTAGGCGTTGAATGCCCATGGATACTGCCATCCGGAGACCATGTAAAAGGGCCTCATATTCGGCTGCATTGTTGGAGTCTGTGTACATAATCTGGAGTACGTGTTGAACTGTGTCTCCTGTGGGGGACGTCAAAACAACGCCAGCCCCCAGTACGGCCAACATCTTGGAGCCGTCGAAATGCATGATCCAATTTGAATATGTGTCATACTCTTTAGGGAGTTCGGCCTCCGTCCATTCTGCGACAAAGTCGGCCAAGACTTGCGACTTGATGGCTCGCCGTGGCTTATAAGTTATGTCGAACGGGAGGAGCTCAATGGCCCATTTTGCAATCCGGCCCGTTGCGTCACAGTTGTTTATAATATCGTTAAGTGGTACTTCCGAGGCTACTGTTATTGAACACTCCTGGAAGTAGTGTCGTAGCTTCCGGGATGCCATGAATACCGCGTACGCAATCTTTTGATAATGTGGGTACCGTGATTTGCAGGGAGTGAGGACGGTGGACACATAATAGACCGGCTTTTGAAGGGGGAATTTGTGTCCGTCCGTTTCTCGTTCGACGACGAGTACTGCGCTTACAACCTGATGTGTTGCTGCAACGTACAATAGCATTGGTTCACCAGTGTTTTGCGCGGCCAGGACTGGGTTTGTTGCCAATATGGCTTTTATTTTGTCGAGTCCGGCCGTGGCTGCATCCGTCCATTCGAAGTGTTTGGTGCGCCGAAGGAGGCGGTAAAGGGGTAGGGCCTTTTCTCCCAAGCGGGAGATAAAACAGCTTAGAGCCGCCACGCATCCGGTTAACTTTTGTATTTGTTTGAGGTCCTTTGGGATATCCAGTTGCGACAGAGCTCGGATCTTGGTTGGATTTGCTTCAATTCCTCTACCGGATACAATGAAGCCCAAGAGCTTTCTGGCTGGAACGCCAAAAACGCATTTTTCCGGGTTGAGCTTGATGTCATACGTTCGGAGGTTATCGAATGTGAGCCTCAAGTCGTCTACTAGAGATTCGACATGTCTTGTTTTGACGACCACATCATCTACATATGCCTCCACTGTTTTGCTGATCTGGTTTGCCAGACATGTCTGAATCATGCGCTGATATGTTGGGCCGGTGTTTTTGAGCCCGAAGGGCATTGTGTTGAAGCAGAATGGGCCGTATGGTGTGATGAATGCCGTTGCGGCTTGGTCTGGTTCCGCCATCTTGATTTGATGGTAGCCGGAATATGCGTCGAGGAAACACAACGAATCGTGTCCTGCAGTAGCATCGATAATTTGATCGATGCGGGGGAGTGGGAAGGGATCCTTTGGGCAAGCCCTGTTAAGGTCCTTAAAATCAACGCACAGGCGCCAGGATTTGTCCTTCTTTGGTACCATCACCAGGTTTGCTAGCCAGTCCGGATGTTTTATATCTCTGATGAATCTGGCCTCCAATAGCTTTGCTAGCTCTTCTCCCATGGCCTGTCTCTTAGGTTCGGAAAAACGCCGAAGAGCTTGCTTGACAGGCTTGAATTCTTTTAGGATATTTAAGCTGTGCTCGGCCAGCCTGTGTGGGATTCCTGGCATGTCTGAAGGGTGCCAGGCGAAAATGTCCCAGTTCTCTCGTAGGAACTCTCACAGTGCGGCATCTACATCAGGGTTTAAATGTGCCCCGATGGAAGCTGTTTTATTGGGGTCCGTTGGATGGACCTGGAATTTGACTATTTCGTCCGCCGGTTTAAAGGAGGTGGACTTGGATCTTTTGTCGAGTACCACGTCGTCTCTATTCACCGTGGAGTGCAGCGCAGTCAGTTCCTCAGCTGCTAGGGCTTCGGATAGTGCCTCAAGGGCCAGTGTGGCTGTCTTGTTTTCGGCGCGGAGTGCTATGCCCCGTAATGGGGTATTGCTTGGAAGATTGTAAACGCTTCCCGCCCTAGCACAGCGTGATAACCGCTGCTGAACGGAGCCACATGGAACGTGACCTCTTCGGACCTGTAATTATCCGGCGTGCCGAACACCACATCTAATGTGATTTTTCCTATACAGCGCGCTTCCCGACTGGGGATTATTCCTCTAAAGGTTGTGCTGCTTCGCTCAATGCGGTTCCAGTCTATTTCCATTTTTTGAAGGGTTTCCTCATAAATGAGGTTCAATCCGCTGCCTCCGTCCATGAGTACCTTGGTAAGACGAAAGCCGTCCACTATTGGACTAAGGACCAATGCGGCTGGTGCTCGGGCTGTTCGGAATTTAGGTTCATCACTGGCATTAAAGGTAATAGCCGTGTCACTCCATGGATTTATTGTTGCTACTTGGTAGACTTCGGCAAGGCTGGGAGTGCCCTTTTTCACATATTATTTGATGCGGAAGTCTCGAAGACTGTTAATACCGTCTTGGTGTCTCTGGGGTGGCTTTCTGTGGCCTCAGGAATTAGGAGATTTTCGCCAATTTTGGCCACCTGCCGGAGTATCCAACATGCTCTAAGGCTATGAGTTGGTGTGGCGTCCTCTGTACTGTGAGTTTTACAGGGTCCATTAAGCCATCCTTCCAATACGGTTCCATGCCCTGTAGAGGGTTTATGCTTTTTGGTGTTTGACCCGGGTGTCTGGCGATGATGCACCCTTTTATTTCGGACTGGGTTTGAATTCAGGGCCGGATTGTCCCAAAATTTTATTTCGGTTTTCCAGGCGCTTTCCATCGCACAGTACTTTTGTACTATGGACGCCAAGTCAGTGAAGCGTGTAATATCACGGCGACTTATGGCGTTGAGGATTCCCTTGTCCGTGCAATTATTGCAGAAGAATGAAATCGCGTCTTCCTCATGGCAGTCCTTTATCCTGTTCATAACCAGGAGGAATCTGGCCCAGTAATGATGTACTATTTCTTCGGGCTCTTGCCTAATTTGGGATAGATCGCTAATGTTCGGGTGGGTGGGTGGAATTAAATCCGAAGCCTCACCCCATCTGAGGCTCAGAGGCCGAGAAATTTCCAAACTCGAAAATTTGGATTCCTGGATGTTGTCCAATGAATCCAGTCCGTCGCCTCACTCTAAGTTCAGGTCTTGAGTGATATCCTCTCCTCCGCGGGTATCCGGCTTGGAGGGATCGGGAATCCGGACGTAATGAGTCCTTAAGATAGATGAAGGGTCGTTGCACTGTCCCTCTACCACGGCAACGTGATGGGTGACTTGGGGAGAGTTAATCTCTCTCAGATTAGGTTTAAGCCCAATCTGGTCGTAATCCGTAGCGACTCCCAGGGCGGCAAAGCGATCCAAGAGCTCGTTTATGGAGGAGAGCTCCATTGGATCTAACTGCTCGGCGAGTTCCGAGCTGACATGAAGATTGTTTTCGATGGCTCGAGAGGTCATCAAAGGCGCAGAAGCCGAACAGGCGGTCATAAGAAAACCACCTAGCCGGAGGGTTTGGCCGACAGCCAAAGCTCCCTTAGCAACGGTGCCATCTTTAAAGATGGGGCGAGGCATCCTTCCTGATGGTGACGACACAGAGGAACTCTCAATGAAAGCACCAATGTCGGTGTCAAAACCGGCGGATCTCTGGTAGGGGGTCCCGAACTGTGCGTCTAGGCCGGATGGTAACAGGAGGCAAGGGACACGAAGTTTTACCCAGGTTCGGGCCCTCTCGATGGAGGTAAAACGCTACGTCCTGCTAGATTAATATTGATGATATGGTTAGTACAAGAGTAGATCTACCACGAGATCGGAGAGGCTAAACCCTAGAAGCTAGCCTATGGTATGATTGTTGTTGTGTATGTCGTCCTATGGACTAAAACCCTCCGGTTTATATAGACACCGGAGAGGGTTAGGGTTACACAAAGTCGGTTACAATGATAGGAGATCTACATATCCGTATCGCCAAGCTTGCCTTCCACGCCAAGGAAAGTCCCTTCCGGACACGGGACGGAGTCTTCAATCTTGTATCTTCATAGTCCAGGAGTCCGGCCGAAGGTATAGTCCGGCTATCCGAACACCCCCTTATCCAGGACTCCCTCAACCGCTGTACCATATGATGAAGAAAACAGATCACTCTGTCTGGAGTGATGCTGCTAATCAAGCAATTTGAGGACTTAAAGAAACAGTTGACTGATCCGCCCATTCTTGCTGCTCCTATTGATAAGGAGCCTTTGTTGTTATATGTGGCTGCCAATAGCCGAGCGGTTAGTGTTTCCATTGTAGTGGAAAGGAAGGAAACATGCAAAGAATACCCGGTTCAACTGTCGGTTTACTATATCAGTGAGGTCCTTATTGAGTCCAAAAAGAGGTATCCACATTGGCAGAAGCTTGTGTATGGGGTTTTTATGGCTAGCCGGAAGCTTAAGCAGTATTTTCTGGGTCATCCTATCATTGTGGTTAGTTCTGCCCCTTTAGGGGATATCATTCAAAACAGAGAAGCCACAGGGCGGGTAGCCAAGTGGTCTATTGAGCTTGGACCTCATGGTTTAAAGTATGTGCCACGTACATCCATCGGGTCTCAAGCACTTGTGGATTTTATCAATGATTGGACAGAATTGCAGATGCCCGAGGAGAAGCCGGATAACACATATTGGACTATTCACTTTGATGGGTCCAAGCCGTTGGAAGGCTCGGGGCTGGAGTTGTATTAACTTCCCCACGAGGTGATAAATTTTCTTATGTTCTCCGACTTATGTTCCCTTGTACTAACAATGCAACTGGGTACGAGGCCTTGCTCCATGGTACCCCTAGCACCGCTACTTGTCATGTCATGCATCGTCATGCATTTGTTTGCATTGTATTTATTGTTTCTTCCCCCTCTTCTCTCGCTAGACACCGAGACCGACGCTGTTGCTACCTAGTACGACTACGGTGTTGACGACCCCTCCTTCTCGGCTGAGCTTCCAGGCAAGCCCCCCCCCCTTGATCACCAGATATTGCCTACTCTCCTCTATACTGCTTGTATTAGAGTAGTGTAGCATGTTACTGCTTTCCCTTAATCCTATCCTGATGCATGGCCTGTCATTGTTGCTACAACTGTTGATACCTTACCTGCAATCGTACATGCTTAGTATAGGTTGCTAGCACTTCATCAGTGGCCCTACATTCTAGTCCGTCTGACATGCTATACTATCGGGCCGTGATCACTCAGGAGGTGATCACGGGTATATACTTATACATATATACATGCTATACAGGTGGTGACTAAAGTCGGGTCGGCTCATTGAGTACCCGCAAGTGATTCCGATGTTGGGGGCTGAAGGGGCAGGTGGTTCCACCCAGGTAGTGGTGGGCCTAGGTTCCCGGCGGCCCCCGACTGTTCCTTTGAGGCAGAGCAACAGGGCAGGCAGAGACCACCTAGGAGAGAGGTGGTCCTGGCCCTGGTCGGCGTTCACGTTTACTTCAAAATAACACACTTAACAAGATCTGGGTATTTGATCTGAGTCTGGCTACTGGCCTATACGCACTAACCAACTACGCGGGGACAGTTATGGGCACTCAACGTCGTGGTATTAGCCGATGCCTTCGTGACATCAGCGACTGAGCGGCGCGCGCCGGGTTGGACTGGAACGCTTTGCTCTTGTATAAGGGAGGCTAGGTCTGCTCGCCGGTCGTGTTTGCAACATGCAGGTGTGCAATGGGCGATGGGCCCAGACCCCTGCGCAATAGGATATAGACCGGCGTGCTGACCTCTCTGTTGTGCCTAGGTAGGGCTGCGACGTGTTGATCTTTCGAGGCCGGGCATGACCCAGACAAGTGTGTCCGGACAAAGTGGATCGAGCGTGTTGGGAAATGTGGTGCACCCCTGTAGGGAAGTTAAACTATTTGAATAGCCGTGATCTTTGGTAACAGGACGACTTAGAGTTGTACCTTGACCTTATGACAACTAGAACCGGATACTCAATAAAACACACCCTTCCAAGTGCCAGATACAACCGGTGATCGCTCTCTCACATGGCGACGAGGGGAGGATCATCGGTTAGGATTATGCTTTGCGATGCTACTTGGTTAACTTACCATCTACTCTCTTCTTCTGCTGCAAGATGGAGGTTACCAGAAGCGGAGACTTCGATAGGACTAGCTATCCCCCTCTTATTCTGACATTCTGCAGTTCTGTCCACATATGTTACCCCCTTTTCCATTTGATACCAATGCATACATATGTGGTGTAGCTCCTTGCTTGCGAGTACTTTGGATGAGTACTCATGGTTTCTTTGTTCCCCCTTTTCCCTCTTCCTATACCCGATTGCTGCGACCACACGATGGAGCCCAGGAGCCAGACGCCACCGTTGACGACGAATCCTCCTTCTATGGAGGTGCCTACTACTACGTGCAAGCCACTGACGATGACCAGGAGTAGTTCAGGAGGATCCCAAGCAGGAGGCATGCGCCTCTTTCGATCTGTATCTCAGTTTGTGCTAGCATTCTTAAGGCAAACTCGTTTAACTTATGTCTGTACTGAGATATTGTTGCTTCCGCTGACTCGTCTATGATCGAGCTCTTGTATTCGAGCCTTTGAGGCCCCTGGCTTGTAATATGATGCTTGTATGACTTATTTTATTTGTAGAGTTGTGTTGTGATATCTTCCCGTGAGTCCCTGATCTTGATCGTACACGTTTGCGTGTATGATTAGTGTATGATTGAATCGGGGGCATCACAAGTTGGTATCAGAGCCGACTGCCTGTAGGAATCCCCCTTCCACACTCCTTGGCCGAAGTCGAGTCTAGACATTACAAAACTTTTGCTAACATGGCTGTGTGCCTTACGGGCCCACGTCACCATTGGGTGGTACTAGGATCTTTTACTCCTCGTCTATACTCTGGGACTCTAATCTCTCCCCTATTCGGGTTAAATGTTTTTTCTCTCTAAAAAGACTAACTTTAGGTTCTCGTAAATAATTTCTCCCGGAGAGCCCTTCACTCCAGATGATCGCTTGCTGCACCAGAAGATTCCGAAGATACTCTCCGAGGTTTTCCTGAGGCCCTTCTGCCCACCGACTTTACAATCCCCTACCACCGATATACCCTTATGGATAACTACCTACAATTGTCGTTCATACCTTCATTCTCAGTTGCTCTTGTTATTACAAGATGCCCTAACTTGCTCTCCGTTGTTCCGAAAATCCTTTAAGCTTGCTGTCTTCTGGTTCTTTACCACATGAATACCCCTATTGAAGATTCCTCACACTTATTGAGTATCCATTCATCCCCAGTTGTTCGTATGCTTCATAAGATACTCTAAAATACTATCCGAACTTCTGAGCATCCTCTTCGAACTATTGCTCTGCAAATACTTGTATGCTTACATTATGGATGCTCCCATATCACTAGCAATATTCACTAGTATCTTTTGAGACTATCATTTTGATCCTATTGATTCAACATGTGTGCGAATGCACACAATCATCAATCGACCCTTCTAAATTATCTTTCCGGCTCAGCCGTCATTTTGAACATGAGCTGGTTCTCGACCAAACTATTTGTCATCGATTGTGCCTCTGGTCTATTCAGTTTATCCATCCTTGATCAGAGCGTCTGCTTCTGATCCTTCGTTTTGGAAATCATAAATTCCTTTGTTAACTAAGCATCAAATTATTCGGATGTTCTATAATCTGACGCCCTTGCATTATTTCTTCCTTTGATTGAGTATCGATACTCACATCAGCTCTGTTGTGGATCGCTCGATCCATTGTTGGATTTCATCCGACATCGTCCTTCATAATCAATAACCTTGTGAGCCTTTCCCCGGGTATATAATGCCTTTGGTAAATTGTATCCTCTGCTTTGTCAACCATGCTCTACTTTTGACCTTGTGTTATTTACTCCTGAAGTTCGTGGTATATGTTCTAAGAAGCCCCGATGACTGGAACCTATGCCTTCCGTAATATGTGTGAACTCGAAAGTTTTCACGAGTCATACTCTTTTGGTATTTTGCCAGATAAAATTTCAATATTACAACTTCTTCGAAAATGAGAAGTGAGTGAAAGGTTATGCATTGGAGAAGTGGGAGTCGACCTTGAACTTTGTGTTCATGCCCATGGACCCGATGTGGAACTTATCATGGAAGCTTCTTGAAAAACTTTTAATTAGTTGGATAATTCTTCCGGTGTCTTTGAATTGGATCCCTTGCAACTATGGTTTCGGCCATGTTGATATTCCTTGATTCCTTTTCTCGGAGAAGTTAAAGTACTTGTCTTTTGCAGATCAATACACTTGTCAACCCTCTATTTTGCTCTACCTCTGAGTATTACCCTCTGGTATCTTGATAATATCATCGAACCATGTTGCTTATTATGAGCCTTCATCGAGTATTATTCCTCACCGATTCCAATATTTCCTGGTTCCGAGTTGTTAGTCACCCGAGGACACCGATAACTAAATCAGGTCTGCACCACGATTAAACAACTCTTAGTAATCTCCTTTACTCACGAGTTTGTACTCGAGCATGTTAATCCTAGCCTGATCGTCTATCACCTTGTTCTAACTTTTAAACTTTGCCAATTGGTCCTTATTCCCAAAGCACAGATTTCGACAATGAGCTAAGCTTACGTCAATCTTCCTTGTCATATCATCTCGCCTTGAACAACAAGCTTGATTTAGAGTTTGTGTCGTACCCGTGGTTCCAATAACCTTGCGCTTCATCATTCCTTTGGCCTAATGTCATCGCCAATCGATTAAATCTTCATGAAATCTCTCGACACATGTGTCGTGATCATCATCAGCATTTTGAGGCCTTCCAAGATATCTATTGAATTCTTGATGAAAAATACCATCCTTTTCCCTCGATGATTTGTGTTATCATCGACCACTTTACTGCCTTCCATTCAACACAAACTTGTCCGTGTTTTGTGTTATACTTTGAGTTCCATGTTATCTAGCTTATGTTATGTTCTACCTTGGAGTATTACCATCCCTTATGTCAAGAATGTTGTTAGAATTTCACCACCTCTTAAGAATTCTTGATACAGGTGATACTTCTTGCCATATCCGTTCATCCCTTGGTCCCTGTGTTGTTTCTAACCGGAAAACTGACTATTGATCTATGATGCGCCATTTCCAAAGTTCTAGCAACCCTATTGCTTTGAAGTTAATGGTCGATATTTCATTGTTAGACCATTGGTTATCAAATCACCATTCTAACATTGATCATGCTACCTCTGCCCTTATTTCGAGCGCAACTTTCAACCAATGTTTAATTGTGTGTGTTTTCATCGAGCATACATCATTATATCATTTGATCCGACTAATGTTGTCTCCTTGTTCACATGATTGTGGAAATCCATCTTTTGGAAATCCCAATGAATTGTGGCTGAGATCATCAGCCACCTCCTCATCCTCTCCTTGGTTTAATGATGAACGCATGATTCGAAACTTGCTTCCATAGTTCATTTCCCGAGAATCTTATAATGTTATCTCGTCAATTTGTGTTGCTCATTTTCCTCTCAGGCATCCTGTGTCTGAGGTATCCTAACGCCAATTAGATCTGAATCTCAGTCAGATATGGTGGTTCGAGCATCTTCCAAGAGTCATAACATTGGTATTTATATAGCACGGTAAGGTGATGTCATACCTAGCACAACTGGCCGAAGGACCTATTGTTATGGTTCTTCCTTTTTAGCAAGGTTAACCATTCTTCCATGAGGAAATTATAAGACTTATTCTATAAGTTGTTCCAGATGAATCCTTTGAGTATCCAAAGTCCGACCTTTGCTTGAAGACCATGTCAATGCTATCTCGAAGCATGTCTGTGGTACTCTGATTTTCAACAAGAACATTTGAAGCACAATGCTAAATTCTCTTTATCAATTATCCAAACACCGTTGTATGGGTAATGTCATGAAATTTCTCTCCCCTTTCCTAAAGGGGTTTCTACAATTATATCCCATCATGGATATCATGCGCTGCTTGTCCTTGGGAAGGATATACCCCCTAAATTATGTGTTTAAACACATTTTCCTTTCCATTGTTCTGTTCAGTCTAATAATCACATTTTCCTTTCCATTGTTTTGTTTAACTTTCGTGAGGTTTATATGATCTAAGCAGTAATAAGTCACTGCTTTTGTAAGCACCTCAGTGTACAGCTCTGTCAGTAAGAACCTATTACTATTGTTGATGACATTCCGATAACCGCCGATGGATGAGAACTTTGCCTATTGGTCCGCCTCGTTTAACGAGCAGGAAAATGGTTCTCTTCGTCCCTCGCCCTTGGTACCAACGATGCTGCCAACATAACTGACCGGTTATTCTCTCACATACCTTGCTATCATGACCGTGCACGATGTCACCACTTTTTTACCTTAACCCACATGGTGGGCCCATAACCCACATGTCCTAGGATCGAAACCTGACTCTCCTATACAATCCTGTTTCTAATGGTTATTCCCCACGCTTGTCTTCGTATTTAATTCACGGGCCCCCTTCCTAGTGCTCTATTCTGGTATCAAACACAAAACTTACCCCCATTGCTCTGGACCCCCTTTAACACTTTGTTTCAGGCTTTGAATGAATGCCTACCCGCTTGAAACTTCTCCTGGTACCTTCATACTTTGCTCTCGATATTTTAATTAAGTTTCAATTCGAGAGTTACTTTCCGCCACCTTCCCCGATGTTATTGACCAGATAGTCAACCTTGCAGAGGTCTGTTCTCCCGGAATACCCACCCTTTATTCTTTCATACGTACGATGGAGTTCCCGAAGAAAGGATGCCGACTTCATCATGATGATCCAAAGAAGAGAAATGAAGACATCAACGTAATGGATTGACCTCTTCGAGAAGAGTAACCAAGACCGAGAAGACACGTTAGAATTTCGTAACCAAATCCCTTCCCCCTTATTCCACCTCTTAAAATCTCGGGACGAGAGTTCTTGTAGTGGAGGATAATTGTGACGGGTCGTCGCATCCTTAGTGGCGCACTACATCGGCGCCCGGATGTAGTGGAAAATGGGCAAGGGTCTTCGCATTTGACTCGACGAGTGCGAAGGGTAAGGAAGCTAGTCGAGCCTAGGAGGTTTCGCTTAGGTAGCTGGAACATAGGGTCTCTGATAGGGAAGCTTCGGGAGCTAGGTGATGCAGCGGTGAGGAGAGGTGTTGATATCCTTTGCGTCCAAGAAACCAAATGGAGAGGACAGAAGGCGAAGGAGGTGGAGGATACCGGCTTCAAGCTGTGGTACACAGGGACGACTGCAAACAGAAATGGCGTAGGCATCTTGATCAACAAGAGCCTCAAGTATGGAGTGGTAGACGTCAAGAGACGTGGGGACCGGATTATCCTGGTCAAGCTGGTAGTTGAGGACTTGGTTCTCAATGTTATCAGCGCGTATGCCCCGCAAGTAGGCCACAATGAGAACACCAAGAGGGAGTTCTGGGAAGGCCTGGAAGACATGGTTAGGAGTGTACCGATTGGTGAGAAGCTCTTCATAGGAGGAGACCTCAATGGCCACGTGGGTACATCTAACACAGGTTTTGAAGGGGCGCACGGGGGCTTTGGCTATGGCATCAGGAATCAAGAAGGAGAAGATGTCTTAAGCTTTGCTCTAGCCTACAACATGATTGTAGCTAACACCCTCTTTAGAAAGAGAGAATCACATCTGGTGACTTTTAGTAGTGGCCAACACTCTAGCCAGATTGATTTCATCCTCTCGAGAAGAGAAGATAGGCATGCGTGCCTAGACTGTAAGGTAATACCTGGAGAGAGTGTTGTACCCCAGCATAAGCTGGTGGTTGTTGACTTCCGCTTTCGGATTCGTGCCCAGCGGGATAAGCGTGCCAAAGTCGCTAGAACGAAGTGGTGGAAGCTCAAGGGGGAGGTAGCTCTAGCGTTCAAGGAGAGGGTCATTAAGGAGGGCCCTTGGGAGGAAGGAGGAGATGCGAACAATGTGTGGACGAAGATGGCGACTTGCATTCGTGAGGTGGCCTCGGAGGAGCTTGGAGTGTCCAGGGGAAGGAGAAGCAAAGATAAGGATACTTGGTGGTGGAATGATGATGTCCAGAAGGCGATTAAAGAGAAGAAAGATTGCTTCAAACGCCTATACCTGGATAGGAGTGCAGACAACATAGAGAAGTACAAGATGGCGAAGAAGGCCGCAAAGCGAGCTGTTGGTGAAGCAAGGGGTCGGGAATATGAGGACCTCTACCAACGGTTAGGCATGAAGGAAGGTGAAAGGGACATCTATAAAATGGACAAGATCTGAGAGAGGAAGACGAGGGATATTGGCCAAGTCAAATGCATCAAGGACGGAGCAGGCCAACTCTTGGTGAAGGACGAGGAGATTAAGCATAGATGGCGGGAGTACTTCGACAAGCTGTTCAATGGGGAGAATGAGAGTTCTACCATTGAACTGGATGACTCCTTTGATGAGACCAGCATGCATTTTGTGCAGCAACTCCAGGAGTCTGAGGTCAAGGAGGCTTTAAAAAGGATGAAAGGAGGCAAGGCAATGGGCCCTGATTGTATCCCCATTGAGGTGTGGAAAGGTCTCGGGGACTGAGGGATAGTATGGCTAACCAAGATTTTCAACCTCATTTTCGGGCAAACAAGATGCCAGAAGAATGGAGACGGAGTATATTAGTACCAATCTTCAAGAACAAGGGGGATGTTCAGAGTTGTACTAATTACCATGGAATTAAGTTGATGAGCCATACAATGAAGCTATGGGAGAGAGTCATTGAGCATCACTTAAGAAGAATGACAAGCGTGACCAAAAATCAGTTTGGTTTCATGCCTGGGAGGTCGACCATGGAAGCCATTTTCTTGGTACGGCAACTTATGCAGAGATATAGGGAGCAAAAGGACTTGCATATGGTGTTCATTGACTTGGAGAAGGCCTATGATAAGATACCGCGGAATGTCATGTGGTGGGCCTTGGAGAAACACAAAGTCCCAGCAAAGTACATTACCCTCATCAAGGACATGTACGATAATGTTGTGACAAGTGTTCGAACAAGTGATGTCGACACTGATGACTTCCCGATTAAGATAGGACTGCATCAGGGGTCAGCTTTGAGCCCTTATCTTTTTGCATTGGAGATGGATGAGGTCACAAGGGATATACAAGGAGATATCCCATGGTGTATGCTCTTTGCGGATGATGTGGTGCTAGTTGACGATAGTCGGACGGGGGTAAATAGGAAGTTAGAGTTATGGAGACAAACCTTGGAATCGAAAGGGTTTAGGCTTAGTAGAACTAAAACCGAGTACATGATGTGCGGTTTCAGTACTACTAGGTGTGAGGAGGAGGTTAGCCTTGATGGCCAGGTGGTACCTCAGAAGGACACCTTTCGGTATTTGGGGTCAATGCTGCAGGAGGATGGGGGCATTGATGAAGATGTGAACCATCGAATCAAAGCCGGATGGATGAAGTGGCGCCAATCTTCTGGCATTCTCTGTGACAAGAGAGTGCCACAAAAGCTAAAAGGCAAGTTCTACAGGACGGCGGTTCGACCCGCAATGTTGTATGGCGCTGAGTGTTGGCCGACTAAAAGGAGACATGTTCAACAGTTAGGTGTGGCGGAGATGCGTATGTTGAGATGGATGTGTGGCCACACGAGGAAGGATCGAGTCCGGAATGATGATATACGAGATAGAGTTGGGGTAGCACCAATTGAAGAGAAGCTTGTCCAACATCGTCTGAGATGGTTTGGGCATATTCAGCGCAGGCCTCCAGAAGCTCCGGTGCATAGTGGACGGCTAAAGCGTGCGAAGAATGTCAAGAGAGGGCGGGGTAGACCAAATTTGACATGGGAGGAGTCCGTTAAGAGAGACCTGAAGGATTGGAGTATCACCAAAGTGCTAGCTATGGACAGGGGTGCGTGGAAGCTTGCTATCCAGGTGCCAGAGCCATGAGTTGGTTGCGAGATCTTATGGGTTTCACCTCTAGCCTACCCCAACTTATTTGGGACTAAAGGCTTTGTTGTTGTTGTTGTTGTTGAGGAGAATTGTGACGCCCGAATAATTAAGCTACAGTAATTCTATGCTAATGATGCCACGTCACTTTGATTACTGTTGCTAATCTCGCGTTAGTTCAAAACCGGTTCAAATTTAAATTGAAAATCAAGCAAACAATAAAAGTTTTCAAAAATTAAAACAAAAATGTTTGCAGAGAGCCAGATAACGCATAGGTAATTATGGAGGAGAAACCACACTTTTATAAAATGTTTAAATACTCTAAAAGGAATAAAACAGTAGCAAAACAACCACAAATTAAATCATTTCATTTAAAGAAAACTATGATGAAATTATCTTGCCTCAAAACCTTTTCATGGCAGTGCTAAATATTGCAAAGTATTTATGTGGCACAATTCGATATTTTACAAAAGTCTTTTTGTGGCCTGGCAATTTGCAAAACAGAAAAGAAATTACAAAAAGAAAAGAAACAGGGAAATCTACTATGGAATGGGACTTAGTCCACAGTGCAGGCCCAGCCCACCTCTGGATCTTCCCCTTCCTACTGCTCACCGGCGATGCGGTGGGCGCCCGTGCGACGTCCCTGGCTCGGATCAACCACGGGGCAACCATCCGCCGCATCCCCAATGACCTACAAGATCCCCTCGACCCCCTGGCGAACCCTAGCTCGCCACTCCTCCCTTCCTTCGCTCAGCCCCCTTGTTTTCGTCATCACCGACGCTGCCGTCGCCGTGCGCCGCTCGATCCCGCGACCACCGTCCTTCTCTCGCCCCGCCGCCATGCTGTAGGGCTTTGCCGTCGTCTCCCACGTCATCTGGTGCCAGCCATTCGAGCCGGGAGCACCTACGTCGAGCCTGGCGGCATCGTCTTCTTCCCGCCATCCGCTCCGGTCTCTGTCATTGGTCGTTGAATCGGCCGGCCTATGCTGCTCCTAAGCCTCCGTCGGGCCTTCGTGTGCCTCCCCGGTGAGCATCCTCTCCTTTCCCCTTTCTCAGTGCTGCTTGTAGACGCCCATAGCCGCCACTGCCATTGCCACCCGAGCTTTGCTCCGCCACGGTGCTCGTCGCCGTCGCTACCGACGATAACGAGCTTGCCCGAGCACGCAACCGTGCTCAGCGCAGCCTTAGGAGCCCGAAGCCACTGCCTGCTCACCTCGTCGTGCCCTACATCGCGGTACCCGACCACGCCCGTACTCCGGCGCCCGCTCGCGAGCTCACCGCCGTCGAACCCGACCACCCCAACCTATGCCACCGCCACGAAATGACGCGGCTCTGTCGCCTCATTCGAACGCGCCCTTGCGCGCGTCAAGTGGTGCCCCCTAGCCGGTTCCCGACGCGGCCAGTGCGACACCGCCGCGTTTTGGCGTCGCCGCCGGCGAGTCGCCGGCCACAGCCGATGTGGCACACCTGGGGCCCACCCGTGGTTCGCTGCAGATGTGTCCCATGGGCCCTGTTGACCATATTGACTTGGTCAACATGCTGACTCAGCTGCCTCGTGCCACTGACAGATGGGTCCCACCCTTTATTAACCAAACCACGTTTTTAAGATAATTAATTTAATTTGTTTAATCTAATTACCCAATGACAGGTGGGCCCAGTAGGTTAGTTGACTAATTTAGTTTAGTTCTTAACACTGTTAACCCCCGCTGTCATTGACAGGTGGGCCCCGGATGTCAGCTTGACCAGTCAACTGGCAGGTTGGCTGCTGATGCCAGGGTGACGTCATGCTAGCGCATTAAGTTCTTTTTGAACAAAAAATAATTCTAGAAATTGATTAAAAACTTTGATAAATCATATATATTAATCCGTAGCTCGGATGAAAAAACTTTGTACATGAAAGTTGCTCAGAACGACGAGACGAATCCGGATACGCAGCCCGTTCGTCTGCCACGCATCTCTAGCATAGTGAACATGCAACTTTCCCCTTTGATTCATCTGTCCGAAAACGCGAAACACCGGGGATCTTTTCCCGGATATTTCTCCCCTTCACCGGTACCACCTCATACCGTGTTAGGACACCCCTAGCACTGCTACTTGTCATGTCATGCATCGTCATGTATTTGTTTGCACTGTATTTATTGTTTCTTCCCCCTCTTCTCTCGCTAGACACCGAGACCGACACCGCTGCTACCCAGTACGACTACGGTGTTGACGACCCCTCCTTCTCGGCTGAGCTTCCAGGCAAGCCCCCCCCCTTGATCACCAGATATCGCCTACTCTCCTTTATACTGCTTGCATTAGAGTAGTGTAGCATGTTACTGCTTTCCGTTAATCCTATCGTGATGCATAGCCTGTCATTGTTGCTACAACTGTTGATACCTTACCTGCAATCCTACATGCTTAGTATAGGTTGCTAGCACTTCATCAGTGGCCCTACATTCTAGTCCGTCTGCCATGATATACTATTGGGTCGTGATCACTCGGAAGGTGATCATGGGTATATACTTATACATATATAAATGCTATACAGGTGGTGACTAAAGTCGGGTCGTCTCGTTGAGTACCCGCAAGTGATTCCGATGTTGGGGGCTGAAGGGGCAGGTGGTTCCACCCAGGTATTGGTGGGCCTAGGTTCCCGGCGGCCCCCGACTGTTCCTTTGAGGCGGAGCAACAGGGTAGGCGGAGACCACCTAGGAGAGAGGTGGGCCTGGCCCTGGTCGGCGTTCGCGTTTACTTCAAAATAACACGCTTAACGAGATTTGGGTATTTGATCTGAGTCTGGCTACTGGCCTATACGCACTAATCAACTACGCGGGGACAGTTATGGGCACTCAACGTCGTGGTATCAACAGAAGCCTTCGTGACGTCAGCGACTGAGCAGCGCGCGCCGGGTTGGACTGGAACGCCTGCTCTTGTATAAGGGAGGCTAGGTCTGCTCGCCGGCCGCGTTCACAACGTGCAGGTGTGCAATGGGCGATGGGCCCAGACCCCTGCGCCATATGATTTAGTCCGGCGTGCTGACCTCTCTGTTGTGCCTAGGTAGGGCTGCGACGTGTTGATCTTCCGAGGCCGGGTATGACCCAGACAAGTGTGTCCGGATAAAGGGGATCGAGCATGTTGGGAAATGTGGTGCACCCCTGCAGGGAAGTTAAACTATTCGAATAGCCATGATCTTCGGTAATAGGACGACTTGGCGTTCTACCTTGACCTTATGACAATTAGAACCGGATACTTAATAAAACACACCCTTCCAAGTGCCAGATACAACCGGTGATCGCTCTCTCACAGGGCGACGAGGGGAGGATCATCCGTTAGGATTATGCTTTGCGATCCTACTTGGTTAACTTACCATCTACTCTCTTCTTCTGCTGCAAGATGGAGGTTACCAGAAGCGTAGACTTCGATAGGACTAGCTATCCCCCTCTTATTCCGGCATTCTGTAGTTCAGTCCACATATGTTACCCCCTTTTCCATTTGATACCAATGCATATATATGTAGTGTAGCTCCTTGCTTGGGAGTACTTTGGATGAGTACTCACGGTTGCTCTGTTCCCCCTTTTTCCTCTTCCTATACCCGATTGTTGCGACCAAACGATGGAGCCCAGGAGCCAGACGCCACCGTTGACGACGACTCCTACTTCTCTGGAGGTGCCTACTACAACGTGCAGGCTGCTGACAACGACCAGGAGTAGTTTAGGAGGATCCCAGGCAGGAGGCCTGCGCCTCTTTCGATCTGTATCTCAGTTTGTGCTAGCCTTCTTAAGGCAAACTTGTTTAACTTATGTTTGTACTCAGATATTGTTGCTTCCGCTGACTCATCTATGATCGAGCTCTTGTATTCGAGCCTTCGAGGCCACTGGCTTGTAATATGATGCTTGTATGACTTATTTTATTTGTAGAGTTGTGTTGTGAAATTTCCCGTGAGTCCCTGATCTTGATCGTACACGTTTGCGTATATGATTAGTGTACGATTGAATCGGGGGCGTCACACCGCACCCCCACCTTCTCCTTCTTCCCCAACGGCCCCCCACAACCCACGTTCATCCTTGCAGCCCCCCCACGCACCGGCCACCGTGGCCTCCAGCACCACCTCCACATCCACTGTCGACTGCCCAGAAAGCGCTGCGCCGCCGGCCACCCTGATTACCCCAATGTGAGCCCTTCCCCTTTCCTATTACTCCGCGTGGACCCCGGCGACCGACGGATCTGAGCCCCCCTGCCCTCCCATGCCTTCTCCATGGCCTCCTCCCCCGCCAGTGGCTGCACTCATCAAGCTCGACCTCGCTGGAACCCCATGGCGAACCCCAACCCCGATGGGACCCCACCCACCTCCAGTGGCTCGGACCACCATGCCTCCGCCACGAAACGGCCGCCGGCGACGGACAAGACCCAGGACCCAGGGCCACCCCGATGGGGCGCGCGGCCTCACCTGCCCGCTACCATCCTTCTCCGTTCTTTTTCAACAGGAGCACCACCTAAGCCCCCGCGCAGTGCGGGTAGTGTGCACGTGTACTCCGGTGGGCGTGTGCGTGCAACACGCTGAGTGCGGGCGGCGCCGAATCCACGCCACCGAAGGTTGCCCGTAGTCCATGTTTCCAACGCGTGCAGCTCGCAGCCCGCTGATGTGTAGTGCGGTAGTGTGTGCTTGCTACAAGTGCGCCCCTGAGGAATAGCAATCCACAGCTGCTCCGTGTGTGCAGTTTGCGAGGCACGTGCCTGCAGATTTTTGGGTGGCGCGACCTTCTGATGTTCTCCCCTTTTGCAGGTCCTTCCCCAGCACCAGCAGCGTTGCCATGGGGGTCATTGACTCCAGTCAACGCGGTTGGGGACGGGTGGGGAGAGTTGACAACGTGAGGAGGGCGCATGACATCGACACGCAGGGCACCTGCCCACGACTGGTACATCCTTCCTTCCCCCTTTGCTTACTTCCCCTCGCCTTGAGCTGAGCTCCAATGCAATTTCTGACTGCAGTGGACGCCGACGCGTGATAGTCAGCGGGTTGCATCAGCTCAATGTCGATGATACGACAAGATCCCAGTGATCCGTGGAGCACGTGATGACGCCAGTGATCCCTGATCAATAGCGGCGATGATACCGATGCAGTTCAGAAAATGCAGTGCTCTGGTGCACTTTTTCGGGTCGCCCGGCTCATGTGTGCAGTTCACAAAAATGCCACTTTTTTAGGTTGTTTTGTGTGAAATATCTGCACTGGCGACCAACATGATGTTCGCTCATGACGCCATTCAACCCGTGCAAGTTTTTGGCTGATGCAGTTCAGTGCCCTCGTGTCATGTGCAGGCTCTCGGCTATAGTTCGTCATCTAAAGAAATGGGACAAACAAATGGCCCAAACCCCACTTCGTTTTGTTTATCCCCAGTGATCCTGTTTTTTGTTTTATTAAGCTAAATGCAGTTTGTGTGCATTGTGAGGTCCTCTGCTTGTTTGCAAAAGGTTCGTTCAACTGTACAATGTTGTTTTTTTGTTGCAATTTGATGCGGTTCCTTTTGTTTTGCTAATTTCCAGGGACGAGAAATTGTAACCAAATTCAATTGCATGTAGTAGTTCACTACTCTTGACCCTGCAGTGCAGAACACGTTCGAAAATATATATATATATATATATATATAGAAACTTGCAATCCAGTAATGTGAAACACATACATGATTTTGTTTTAAAAAGTGTTGTTCATATGGCGTGGTGTTGTGGTTTATTCTTTTTGATCATGCGGTGCACTTTGCTCTAAAAAAGGGTCCACTGCGAAGGACTCTTTAGCACACTCCATTTAGAAAAAAAATGCATTTAAAAAAACATGCAAATGCAGTGCAGTCTGGTCTTACAAAAAGTCCTTCGTCTTACAAAAAGTCCACTACGAAGGACTTTTCAGTACACTCTATTTAAAACAAAGTGCATTTAAAAAACATGTAATTGCGGTGCACTACGAAGGACTCTTCAGCACACTCCATTTAGAAAAAATGCATTTAAAAAACACGCAAATGCAGTGCAGTCTGGTCTTACAAAAAGTCCACAACGAAGGACTTTTCAGTGCTATTTAAAATAAAATGCATTTAATAGAACATGTAATTGCAGTGCACTGTGAAGGACTCTTCAGTACACTTCATTTAGAACTTCATCTATGAAATTTATGACCGACAAAAAAATCATGAAGCTCGCTTGCCCGTTTGATGCAGTGCGGTTTTCAGTCTAAAGCAGTGCCTTTTTCTGTCTGATGCAGTACATACGATGATTTTGATCTCGCGAAAAAACAGAGTGTCCGCATTTCGCTAAAATCAAAATTGTTCTTAAACCGAAGGAATTCGGGAGAGTGTTCCACATGAAAAAGTTGCGCCTCATCGATATCTTTCCAACGTCGTATAGTTTGAATCATTCCGATCAACGGTTTTTAAAAATTTCGCAAAAAACAGCCCCTGCCCCTCGTCGTCAGATACACGATTTTCGAAACTAACTAAAAACCGTAAGGAATCTCGAAAGCATTTAAACATATGAAAGTTGCGCCTCATCCATAGCTTTTCAACGATATATTACACGCCTCGTTTCGACAAACGGTTAGAAAACTGGAGCGAAAACAGTAGCGGAAATTTGATTTTTTTTTTTACAAAAAAAGAATTTTGTGAGTTAGTAAATTTGAAACTGCTCTTAAACCGTAACGAATTAGAGAAAATAATAGATATGAAAAAGATGCGCCTTGACGATATCTATCCAACGGTGTATCATTTGCTTCATTCCGGCGAGCGGTTTAGAAAAAACGTGAAAAAATGCTTGCTGCCACTCGTCAAGCGCCACACCGTTTTCAAAACTGCTCTTAAACCGCGAGGAGTCTCGTAAAGTGTTCAACATGGCGAAGTTGCACCTAATCCATAGCTTCTCAATGGTATATTACACGCCTCGTTATGATAAACGATTTAAAAACTGGAGCAAAAATAGTACCGAGAAAACACCGCGTGCAGTTTTTTTTGACATGAAGTTCACTCGCATGAGTACTGCAGCACACTTGGTTCAAACAATGACGTGCACTTGCGTTGAGCGTGCAGTGCGGAAGTGTTATCGAAATAGTTATCCATAAGCACATTTTCAGACGGCCTAAATAACCCCACATGACCTTCTCCTCCTCAGCACAGCCGCCTCCTGCTGCAACCACCCTTGCCCACTACCGATACCCGCACCCCCACCTCCCGACCCTGGCTAACCCCCACCGCCGCCCACTGGCCATGCGCACTGATAACCCACAAGTATAGGGGATCGCAACAGTTTTCGAGGGTAGAGTATTCAACCCAAATTTATTGATTCAACACAAGGGGAGCCAAAGAATATTCTCAAGTATTAGTAGCTGAGTTGTCAATTCAACCACACCTGGAAACTTAATATCTGCAACAAAGTGTTTAGTTGCAAAGTAATATGATAGTGGTGATAACGGTAGCAAAAGATAACAATAGTAAAAGTAATGTTTTTGGTATTTGGTAGTGATGATAGCAATAGCAACGGAAAAGTAAATAAGCGGAGAACAATATATGGAAAGCTCGTAGGCAATGGATCGGTGATGGAGAATTATGCCAGATGTGGTTCATCATGTAACAGTCATAACCTAGGGTGACACAGAACTAGCTCCAGTTCATTGATATAATGTAGGCATGTATTCCGAATATAGTCATACGTGCTTATGGAAAAGAACTTGCATGACATCTTTTGTCCTACCCTCCCATGGCAGCGGGGTCCTTACAGAAACTAAGGGAAATTAAGGCCTCCTTTTAATAGAGAACCGGAACAAAGCATTAACACATAGTGAATACATGAACTGCTCAAACTACGGTCATCACCGGTAAGTATCCCAATTATTGTCACTTCGGGGTTAACGGATCATAACACATAATAGGTGACTATATACTTGCAAGATAGGATCAAGAACACTCATATATTGATGAAAACATAATAGGTTCAGATCTGAAATCATGGCACTCGGGCCCTAGTGACAAGCATTAAGCATAGCAAAGTCATAGCAACATCAATCTCAGAACATAGTGGACACTAGGGATCAAACCCTAACAAAATTAACTCGATTACATGATAGATCCCATCCAACCCATCACCGTCCAGCAAGCCTACGATGGAATTACTCACACACGGCGGTGAGCATCATGAAATTGGTGATGGAGGATGGTTGATGATGACGATGGCGACGGATTCCCCTCTCCGGAGGCCAGAACGGACACCAGATCAGCCCTCCCGAGAGGTTTTAGGGCTTGGCGGCGGCTCCGTATCGTAAAACGCGATGATTTCTTCTCTCTGATTTTTTTCTCCCCGAAACTCAATATATGGAGGTGGAGTTGGAGTCGGAGAGGCAACAGGGGGCCCACGAGGTGGTGGACCCCCTGGCCTTCATCTTTGGCAGGTATTTTTCTTATTTTCTGAAAAGTGTCTCCGTGAAGTTTCAGGTCATTCCGAGAACGTTTGCAACTGCACATAAATAACACCATGGTAATTCTGCTAAAAACAGTGTCAGTCCGGGTTAGTTCCATTCAAATCATGCAAGTTAAAGTCCAAAACAAGGGCAAAAGTGTTTGGAAAAGTAGATACGTTGGAGACGTATCAACTCCCCCAAGCTTAAACCTTTGCTTGTCCTCAAGAAATTCAGTTGATAAACTGAAAGTGATAAAGAAAAACTTTTACAAACTCTGTTTGCTCTTGTTGTTGTAAATATGTAAAGCCAGCATTCAAGTTTTTAGCAAAGATTATAACTAACCACATTTGCAATAACGCATAGGTCTCAAGTTTACTCATATCAATGGCATAATCAACTAGCGAGGCATAATAATAAAACTCGGATGAAAACACTTTCTCAAAACAATCATAATATGATATAACAGGATGGTATCTCGCTAGCCCTTTCTGAGACCACAAAACATAAATGCAGAGCACCTTTAAAGACCAAGGACTGACCAGACATTGTAATTCATGGTAAAAGAGATCCATTCAAGTCATACTCAATGTAAACTAACAATAATGAATGCAAATGACAGCAGTGCTCTCCAACTGGTGCTTTGTAATAAGAGGATGATGACTCAGCATAAAAGTAAACAGATAGGCCCTTCGCAGAGCGAAGCAGGGATTTGTAGAGGTGCCAGAGCTCGGTTTTGAAATAGAGGTGAATAACATTTTGAGCGGTATACTTTCATTGTCAACATAACAACCAAGAGATGGCGATATCTTCCATGCTACACACATTATAGGCGGTTCCCAAACAGAATGGTCAAGTTTATACTCCCCCTTCCACCACAAGCATCAATCCATGGCTTGCTCGAAACAACGAGTGCCTCCAACTAACAAGAGTCCCAGGGGGAGTTTTGTTTGCAATTATTTTGATTTAGTTTGCATAAAGCATGGGATTGGGCATCCCGGTGACCAGCCATTTATCTCGTGAGTGAGGAGCGGAGTCCACTCCTCTTGAGAATAACCCGCGTAACATGGAAGATACAGACAACCCTAGTTGATACATGAGCTATTCGAGCATACAAAACATGATACTTATTTGAAGGTTTAGAGTTTGGCACATACAAATTTACTTGGAACGGCACGCAGATACCGTATATAGGTAGGTATAGTGGACTCATGCGGAATAACTTTGGGGTTTAAGGAGTTTGGATGCACAAGCAGTATTCCCGCTTAGTACAGGTGAAGGCTAGCAAAAGACTGGGAAGCGACCAGCTAAAGAGCGACAACAGTCATGAACATGCATTAAAATTAATCAACACTGAATGCAAGCATGAGTAGGATATAATCCACCATGAACATAAATATCGTGAAGGCTATGTTGATTTTGTTTCAACTACATGCGTGAACATGTGCCAAGTCAAGTCACTTAAATCATTCAGAGGAGGATACCACCCTATCATACCACATCATAACAATTTTAATAGCATGTTGGCACGCAAGGTAAACCATTATAACTCATAGCTAATCAAGCATGGCACAAGAAACTATGATCTCTAGTTGTCATTGCAAACATGTTTATTCATAATAGGCTGAATCAGGAACGATGAACTAATCATATTTACAAAAATAAAAGAGGTCGAGTTCATACCAGCTTTTCTCATCTCAACCAGTCCATCATATATCATCATAATTGTCCTTCACTTGCACGACCGAACGATGTGAATAATAATAATAGTGCGCGCGCATTGGACTAAGCTGGAATCTGCAGGCATTCAATAAACAGGAGAAGACAAGGCAATATGGGCTCTTTTGCCAGATCAACAATAATGCATATAAGAGCCACTTCAACAATTTAATTATGGTCTTCTCCTATCGACCCCCAAAGAAAAGAAAAGAAATAAAACTATTTACACGGGAAAGCTCCCAACAAGCAAAAGAAGAACATGAAATCTTTTTGGGTTTTCTTTTTAATTACTACTACAAGCATGGAAAGTAAACTAAATAAAAGCTACAACTAATTTTTTCTGGTTTTTCTTAAGGTTTATTAAACACACAAGAAGAAAGCATAAAAAGGAAATTAAACTGGCATGGATGATACAATGAAAAAGTATGAGCACCGACATCTAGCAATGAGTGTGTGAGCATAAATGTAATGTCGGTGAGAAATATGTACTCCCCCAAACTTAGGCTTTTGGCCTAAGTTGGTCTATGGCCACGGCTGGCCTGGCGGATATCCATAATAATAGTTGGGGTCATACTGTGATGCAGAAGAGGAAGACTCTGATTGCCACTGGCTGACAATCATCTCTGGATCCCACTGATAATTAGACTGTCGTGAAGGATCAAATTGTGGTTCCGGCTCTGGCTCCTCGGCTGGTGCAGGGTTCCAGTAGGCGTGGATAGCTGTCAACGGAACAAGGTACGGGCCTACAGTCAAATCAAACAAGGAAGGAGCAGGCAAGGTAATAGTCTCAGGATGATGTTTATTAAAGAACAATTGATATTTAAGCTCTCCTTCCCTATTCTTAACAATAAAATCATGTGCCACCACACTTTTATAATCTAAATAAACACAAGGCAACACCTTTTCTTCCTTCTCATAATGCCTAATAGGTATGTTAAAATGTGCAGCTAGGCGTGTAGCATAGATGCCTCCAAAGATGGGGCCCTTGGTACGGTTCAGACTTAACCGTTTGACAATAATGCCGCCCGTACTAAAAGAGTTATCACCATATAAACCGTGGTGAAAAATAATAATATCAGGGATACTCAGGTTTCCACAGTTTCCGCGACCAATTAAGCAGCGACTAGCAAATAATGCAAAATAACGTAAAACAAGAAAGTGTATGCTAGTGATTCGTGCATCGGAAACCTTCCTTGTTTCCCCTACAGTGATAGTGTCAATAAATCCCTCTACATCATCACGATGTGGTTCTTCTGTATTGCCCTCAAAAGGGACTAAACAAATCTGACAGAAATCATAAAGTGACATCTCCTTATGCTCATCATATAAATGAAACTCCACCGTAGGTGGTGAGTTCCTAGAATGAAAATGAAAGTTTTGCACAAAGGTATTTCTGAGCAAGAGATACTGATCGCATTAGTCGTGGAGGAAAGCGGTAAGGCCTGCAGTCTGAGCCAACTCATGAAAATCTTCATAAATTCTGGCTGCTCTCAAGAAATCCTCGGAAGGCCATTCACATGCCCGAACCTCCGTGGTGCGAGGCAGATTATACTTAGGCTTTGGTGCCTTTTCCTTTGAACTTTGGCACGATGAGCCCCTCAAAAGTCTCCCCATCAATTTTTGAAAAATTCTGAAATTTTTAGTAACTTCAAAATAAAAGTAAACCAAACTCAATAATATTGATAGCAACTACTCCTAAAAGTTCCTAGGGCCTATATCATGCATCAAAACTACTTTTGACCATATAAATTTGACATGCAAGCTCAAGAACATGGCCACCTAAGTAGCAAAAATTTGCAATGAATAAAGCACTAGAACAAAAACTAATTGGACCAATGGAGGAGTCACATACCAAGGAACAATCTCCCCAAGCAGTTTTGTGAGAGGTGCTTTGAGCAAGGAGATCGAAAATGGCGGCAAAACGAGCTTGGACTCGGGTTTGAGCTGGTTATTCGTGTTTGGGGGAGGAAGATGAAGTGTGTGGATGCAGGAATAAGTGGAGGAGGGCCACCGTGGGCCCAGAGGTAGGGGGCGCGCCTTCCACCCTCGTGGGCAGGTGGTTGGCCCCCCTGGTGTGTTCTCAGTTCCATAAATCCTCAAATATTCTAGAAAAAATCATATTTAATTTTCAAGGCATTTGGAGAACTTTTATTTTCGAGATATTTTTATATTGCATGGATAATCAGATAACAGACAGAAAAATATTTATTTTTATTTTATTTAATATAAATAACAAAAAGTAAAAGTGGGGTACAGAAGGTTGTGCCTTCTAGTTTCATCGATCTCATGATCATCAAAAGGAATCCACTAACAAGGTTGATCAAGTCTTGTTAACGAACTCATTCCCAATAACATGGAACCGGAGAAATTTCGAATAACACTATGTTACCTCAACGGGGATATGCACATCCCCAATAATAAGAATATCATATTTCTTCTTGACAGTGGGAAACTTCAAAACCTCCAAATATAATCGATGGAATTTTCCCAATAGAGTTGATACTATGAACTTGAGGTTGTTTCCTCGGAAAGTGTACCGTGTGCTCATTGACGAGGACATGTATTAGGGGTAGGGTAACAGGCTTGACCTAAAGGCCCTACCCATGGACACCGTATACTTTGTACTGGGCCCCTGGGCCAGATCGCCGTCCAGATGTACCGCAACTTGAAAGTCACTCGGACGGCGATCACCACTCGGAGCATGGCACTTCACTCGACGAGCTCATTCCACTCGACCGTGTAACTCACTCGGATATGCAAAGACCAATAGTCGGCATGATGGCATTGATGCTCCACCGTGTAACATAATGGGTGAGGGGGTGGCGCACTCTATATAAGCCACCCCCCACCACCACACTTGGGGGCTCTTTTCTTCTTTCTCTCTCTCTTTCTAGTCTCAGGACTTAGCTCAGGCATGGGGATCCGTTCTCCTTTCTCGCATACATTGTAATCTCTGGATACATACTCGGATAAAACAAAGCCTCTCCGGAGCACGAGACGTAGGGTTGTTATCTCCACCGTGAGAGGCCCGAACTCGCTAAAACCACCATGTCACCCATATGCATCTCGATAGATCATGCTCCTTTATCCTACCCCTCTCTTATTGTCGGAATTGTTACCACGACAGTTGGCGCCCACCTTGGGGCATGGCGTCTATCGAGCCATGATGCATATGGTTCTTTCTTCAATCACCGTCAATAGACTAATTTCTGCAGGCAACCCAATCTTTCTTGGGATGATCTCCCGAGATCAAACAATCGCCGCTTCCAATTTTGACTATTGGAGTCCCGGCCGTCACACAAAATACTCCTCATCATACAAAAGGATCAGGGAGTTGCTCATCTCATCCTGTACTCTTTACAATCTATAGATGATTTGCTAATCAGTTTTTGTTTCTTTTGCATGTCACACTTATGAACGACGGAAGAGGAGAGGGCCACGACAATGGATGTCCTCGCAGACGCTCAGCCCCAGTAACTCCCCATCGGCGCCGCGCTGTAGCACGCCACCGTCGCCCTCCTCAAGATCTTCCTCGGCTCCGACGGTGATGGCAAGCAGTGACCTGCGCTCGCCACAGCACGTCATCGCCGACCGCTCCGGCGGCTACACCGTCGTCTCGCTGTCCGGTGACCTGCGCCTGCCACAACGCGTCACCGCCGACCGCTCCGGCGGCTAAGCCATCATCTCGCTGTCCGGTGACCCGCACTCGCCGGACCGCATCACCGCCGACCGCTCCGGCGGGCACAGCGCGACCTGAAATGTCACGGTCAGATTCACCATCACCGCCAGCGCCGCCGGGCCGGTTGACATGCTGCTCTACACCTGCGAGGTACACATTCCGAACTTCTCTCCGGCACCGCCGATGACCCCGTTCCCAAGTACGTAAGTCAATTATAGCAGTTAATTACCTGATTACTTATTGCGATAGTTAAGTTAGCCCATGCAAAAACTTCTCGCCCACGACCTCAAGTCCTTGGGCCGTTAGCCAATCATTTAATGGTCCGGTGGGCATGCAGAGGAGTTAATGCGCCAGTTTTCTCTGCCGTCCATTGATGACTAATGCGCAGGTTAATTTGTGCATGCATGCACGGCCATCCATCCGTGGTCTTTACGCCCTGCAAAATACTAGTCCGCTGGGCATGCAGAGCAGTACTAGCATTCATGCGTGGACACTTTATTAGTCCGACACAAAATATTCGTGGAGGTACCTGTACTTGCTAACTTGCAGGCTTTGCTAAAACGAACAAAGTCGCCTGACCGACTCACCATTTATTCCACTCGGCGGATGGCGTTGCGACCAGATCACAATCCAGCTGTGGTTCACTCGGTCGATTCACCTTTTCGCTCGGCCGGCTAACGAACAGGTTCACTCGGCCGGCTAGCCCAGAGATGATTTACTCAGTTGGTTGGCTTCAGCATGCAACCACCAGCGCCATCCGCGTTGTCGTCGTCTGCGAGGCCATCGTCGAACCTCCACGCACGACCACTGACGCCATCCGGCTTGTCGTAGTCTCCAGCCTCATATGCAACGTCATCGACGAACCCCCACATACGGCCCCTTCCTCCGGGGCTGGCGGCACTCCGCTTTGGTAACGATGAACCCGGCAGACCAAGTCTCCAGCCACTCGTCAGAGGATTAAGGACCTTATCCTCTCCGATCATTTTACAAATTAGCTAACAAATTACTCGACACTCACTTAATAGTTCCTTTTCTGTTCGAACCCAGGTTCACTCGGATGGGACTTAAGCTCACTGAATCGCATATTCAGATAAATTTGCTCGGATGGATAAAAGACCACTTCAGCAGTCAAACACCGACGTTCCAGTCCAACAACCACTCGGTTGGAAATGTCCTCACAATTCCTCCGTCCCGCGGGACGCCACTCGGCTAGACATGTCTACGTCACTCGGCGCTCGTTTGGGCACGTCTTCAACAACTTACCCACTCGGACGCCCCGTGCGTCTCCACTCCCCGGGACGCGTCTACTTCACTTGGCCGCCTCGCGCATCATCACTCCACGGGACACGTCTACATCACTCGGACGCCCCGTGCATCGTCACTCCGCGGGACGCGTCTACATCAGTCGGACGCCCGGCGTATCATCACTCCGCGAGACATGTCATCATCACTAGGTTGGTCACCTCATAACCACTCGGCCTCCCCGCGCGTCGCCATAGGTTGGTCACCTCATAACCACTCGGCCGCCCCGCGTGTCGCCATCGGTTGGTCACCTCATAACCACTCGGCCGCCCCGCGCGTTGCCACTCGGTTGGTCACCTCATAACCACTCGTCCGCCCCGCGCGTCGCCATAGGTTGGTCACCTCATAACCACTCGGCCGCCCCGCGCGTCGCCATCGGTTGGTCACCTCATCACCACCCGGCCGCCCCGCGCGTCGCCATAGGTTGGTCACCTCATAACCACTCGGCCGCCCCGTGCGTCGCCATCGGTTGGTCACCTCATCACCACCCGGCCGCCCCGCGCGTCGCCATCGGTTGGTCACCTCATCACCACTCGGCCGCACCGCGCGTCGCCACTAGGTTGGTCACCTCATAATCACTCGGCCGCCCCACGCGTCGCCCTAGGTTGGTCACCTCATAACCACTCGGCCGCCCCGCGCGTCGCCATAGGTTGGTCACCTCATAACCACTCGGCCGCTCCGCGCGTCGCCACTAGGTTGGTCACCTCATAACCACTCGGCCGCCCCGCGCGTCACCACTCGGTTGGTCACCTCATCACCACTCGGCCGCCCCGCGCGTCGCCACTCGGTTGGTCACCTCATCACCACTCGGCCGCCCCGCGCGTCGCCATCGGTTGGTCACCTCATCACCACTCGGCCGCCACCCGCGTCGCCGTCGGTTGGTCACCTCATAACCACTCGGTCGCCCCGCGCATCGCCATCGGTTGGTCACCTCATCACCACTCAGCCGCCCCGCGCGTCGCCATCGGTTGGTCACCTCATCACCACTCGGCCACCACCCGCGTCACCGTCAGTTGGTCACCTCATCACCACTCGGCCGCCCTGCGCATCGCCATCGGTTGGTCACCTCATCACCACACAGATTTTAACAATTTTTTCTAAAATAACTGTTGTTGCTTATACTTGTAACCAAAATCCCCCAGTGGGTGACTTAGCTGCGAATCTGTTTCGCCTAAGTTCAAGAAATCCTACCGAGTGATGAGTCAGCCTCCCACTCGGGGGCTTAGCTACAGTCCAGTACTCGCCTATGTTTGAAGAAATCCTACCGAGTGGAGAGCAAACCTCCCACTCGGGGGCTTAGCTGCAGTCCAGTACTCGCCTAAGTTTGAAAAAAATCCTACCAAGTGGAGAGAAAACCTCCCACTCGGGGGCTTAGCTGCAGTCCAGTACTCGCCCAAGTTTGAAAAAAATCCTACCGAGTGGAGAGCAAACCTCCCACTCGGGGGCTTAGCTGCAGTCCAATACTCGCCTAAGTTTGAAAAAATCCTACCGAGTGAAGAGCAAACCTCCCACTCGGGGGCTTAGCTGCAGTCTAGTGCTCGCCTAAGTGTTTGAAATCCTACCGAGTGGAGAGCAAGCCTCCTACTCGGAGGCTTAGCTATAGTCCAAGGACTCGCCTAAGTAGCCAAAACCCGACTGAGACAAGAGCAAACCTCTAACTCAAGGAGCTGCATCACAAGTATAATGTGCGCTCCATCCCTATCCGCAAGGACACCAAGATGAAGGTCGACTGTCACCATCGCCTCGTCACCACTCGGCCACTCGTGCGCCTTCAGACAGCTAAGTCATTTTACATCCTGTTATTTCCGTCTTCCCAAGTGTTCCGTAATTCACACATCACGTTCACTCGGAGGCCACGCCACCGAGTGTACCTCTATGCTCGGCTGCTTATTTTCACATACTTGCTTAGTACTGGTTATGTGACTCACGAGTCCAGCTTCCATTTTTTCGCATACATCATTCACGAACACCATGTGTCGTTCTTCATTTCGAGTTTGCATCGGTCCTCTGGGGCTGCAACTCAGTTAAAACACTACACTTCCATTTTATTTGAGCCAGTATTCCAATGAGTTCGGTCGGATCCGTCGCTTCGACAAGTTCGAACGGATCCTTCGCTCTCTCAGACTCTTGCTGGTCAACCAGCAAGCCCCTTGCACTCCCAGCGGATCCTTCGCTATTCACACAAATCATTTCATCACACATCAAATTTCCTTGAGAAATTATTTTGTTGGCTTGTGCCATTTTTACACAAGTTATGTGATCACTCGACGGCCCTATGCGCCAACTTCATCGCTGCTCGGACTCGGTCACCGTACCGGTCCTAGCGCACCACAACACCGACCTTGTCACCTATTGGCTTCAAAAACATTCGGCCAACCCCTCAGAGGAATCCTCTTCATCATATCAATGACATAGACCTCGTTAGGCATGAGACTGATAAGTCCCTTTTATAATTAAATTGCACACTTCACTCCCTTCGAGTTTGCCTCTTTCGAGCATCACTCGGAAACTTCTCCTCATCTTTACCCGAGTCCGACTCGATGAATTACAAATTATCCATTCAAAACTATATTTCTCGTATTCTGGCACGTCCGTTGTCGAAGCCTATAGTACGCTCGGGGGCTACGCCGCACTCGGGAGCTGCAGCTCATTCGGAATGACATTCTCCTAAGTGGTCAAGTACTTCATCACCAGTCAGACCCTTCACTTCAACAAGTACATTTGATCCGTCACTTTGACAAATTACATAATCACTCAGACACTCTGCACGCCATCTTCGTTCCTACTCAGACTCAGTTGTCGCGCCGGTCTTGTTGCGCCGCAGCCACACTACACCGACCTCGTCACTACATCAGCTTCGAAAGCATCTGGCTAACTCCTTCAAGGACCATTTTTGCCACTTGGCTGGACACTTAGTCCTTCACTCGGCCACCTACCCTAGCATCACTCGGCCGCCCCGTGCGTTGCCACTCGGATCTGCACGTCCTCGCCCCTCGGCCGCCCCGTGCGTCACCATCAGTTGGACATGTCCTCACCTCTACACCCCCAACACTGGAACAACTAAGTTACTCATATGTTCAAACCTCATATCACACTCTGTAGCAATCTTACCTTTTTCGAGCATCACTCGGGGGCTTCGCACAGCCCTGGGCCATGTCGCCCTCATGGGTTACGCCAATTTGGTCAACCTATTGATCACATCAGGAATATTCTTCTGACCATACATGCTCGGTCTGCCGAAAATCTATAAGGGTAGTACTGTCCACTCGGACGATTGCCCAAATCATTACCTGAAGTCATCTTTAAGACTGCAAAGGGTGAAAACAACGCTCCTCTACGGATACACTTGACCCTTATCCTAGGCTCCAAGGCGTCAGTTTCCCAAACTTGGACTCAGAGATAGCATGTGCTGGTGTTCCCCCAGGATAATGAGTGACCTCTCTCCGGAGAGTTAGCCCACACACTAGCCTCGCCACTCGGGTTTCATAGCACGTCCATGTCAGACCAATAGTCTATCTCCTCCGAAAGACATACGAGTGCCACCAAGTTTTTCCTTGGAGTCAACATACCCCGATCAGTCGGGAAGCACGTCCACTCGAACAAATACCCCTTTCATGCAAAAGGGTGAAAATGAAGCTCCTCTGCGGATACAGTGTACTCTTACAAATACCCCTTTCACGCAAAATCTAACGGTAGAAGTACTAATGGAAAGATTACTCCCTGGAGTGTCCAGCTTTTTTCTACAGTCGACAGTTTCAAAGCCGAATTCATTCACCGTGCCGAGAGCGCGAAGATTCACCTGCTTGACCAAGTTCCAGGCTGAATTTATTCTGTGCCGAGTGCACGAAGATCATTCCGACTGACTCAGCTCCAGGCTGAGCTTATTTACCATGTCAAGCGCCTGAAGATGCATCCGATTGACTCAATTTCAGACTAAAAGATATTTACCGTGTCGACTACGTGGAGGTTTACCAGGAGACTTAAACCCTCCGCCCGACTCATCTAGTCCGACAGAGGCTCGGGGACTGCACCCAGCAGGTGCACTCAGCGTGCCCCCACTAGAAGAGAACTCGGAAAGAAACATTTTGCGCGATGTAAAACCAGCTCCAGAATTACTCGACCTCCGAGTCAGAGAAGAACAAGTTCGATCAGTACCATCTAAGAAGAGTTTTAGTTCTCTCAGAACCCCGCCGACTGCCCATAGTCGACGGCGGTCTTGGGGACTACACCCAGTGGGTGCACTCAGCGTGCCCCCACTGGAGTAATCTCCACTCGGTACGGCCTGACCAGTCCGAGTGATGAACAACAACAAAAAATACAGGCTCTAAGACTCCCGCCGACTGTTGGTATCCACTCAGCACGGTCCGCCCGGTCCGAGTGACGGCCAAACAACAACAAAAAGACAAGCTCTAAGACTCCCGCCGACTGCCCGCAGTCGACGGCAGTCTCTGGGGCTACACCGAGTGGGTGCACTCAGCGTGCCCCCACCGGAATGGTATCCACTCGGAACGGTCCGCCCGGTCCGAGTGACGGCCAAACAACAAAACAAAGACACGTTCCAGGCGTGAAGAAATTCCGAGTAATCAGTTACTCAATGCAGGACTAGCTCCAAATCACTCCAAAAAAATTGCTATAAGGTGAGTTTAACGCTCCTCCGCGGACCCGTTTGAGCTCATTTCACTCGGACACCATACAGTCTGGAATCCGTCAAGGCAACATGCGGAGATAAGATCGCCGGGTGACCAGAGGGAGTTCATAAGTGCCTCCGCAGCACTCGACTCATCTGGGAATTCACCTCGACTCGACCCGCTCAACCTCGACCGATTCGGGGGCTAATGACGAGGATATGTATTAGGGGTAGGGTAACAGGCTTGACCTAAAGGCCCTACCCATGGACACCGTATACTTTGTACTAGGCCCCTGGGCCAGATCACCGTCCAGATGTACCGCAACTTGAAAGTCACTCGGACGCGATCACCACTCGGAGCATGGCACTTCACTCGACGAGCTCATTCCACTCTACCGTGTAACTCACTCGGATATGCAAAGACCAATAGTCAGCATGACGGTTTTGTAGTGGGCAGGCATTATGGCATTGATGCTCCACCGTGTAACATAATGGGTGAGAGGGTGGCGCACTCTATATAAGCCACCCCCACCACCACACTCGGGGGCTCTTTTCTTCTATCTCTCTCTCTTTCTAGTCTCAGGACTTAGCTCAGGCATGGGGATCCGTTCTCCTTTCTCGCATACATTGTAATCTTTGGATACATACTCGGATAAAACAAAGCCTCTCCGGAGCACGAGACGTAGGGTTGTTATCTCCACCGTGAGAGGCCCGAACTCGCTAAAACCACCGTGTCACCCATATGCATCTCGATAGATCATGCTCCTTTATCCTACCCCTCTCTTATTGTCGGAATCATTACCACGACACTCATTACCATTAACATGAAAGGTGACATTGCCTTTAGTGCAATCAATAACAGCCCCTACAGTATTCAAAAAGGGTCTTCCAAGAATAATAGACATACTATCGTCCTCGGGAATATCAAGAATAACAAAGTCTGTTAAAATAGTAACATTTGCAACTACAACAAGCACATCCTCACAAATACCGACAGGTATAGCAGTTGATTTATCAGCCATTTGCAAAGATATTTCAGTAGGTGTCAACTTATTCAAATCAAGTCTACGATATAAAGAGAGAGGCATAACACTAACACCGGCTCCAAGATCACATAAAGCAGTTCTAACATTATTTCTTTTAATGGAAGATGGTATAGTGGGTACTCCTGGATCTCCAAGTTTCTTTGGTATTCCACCCTTAAAAGTATAGTTAGCAAGCATGTTCGAAATTTTAACTTCCGGTATCTTTCTTTTATTTGTAATTATATCTTTCATGTACTTCACATAAGGATTTGTTTTGAGCATATCAGTTAATCGCATACGCAAAAAGATAGGTCTAATCATTTCAGCAAAGCACTCGAAAGACTCATCATCCTTTTTCTTGGATGGTTTGGGAGGAAAAGGCATGGGTTTCTGAATCCAAGGCTCTCTTTGTTTACCATGTTTCCTAGCAACAAAGTCTTTCTTATCATAACGTTGATTCTTTGATTGTGGGTTATCAAGATCAACAGTAGGTTCAATTTCTATATCATTATCATTACTAGGTTGAGCATCATTATGAACATTATTATTAGCATTATCACTAGTTTCAGGTTCATTTCTAGATTGTGTTTCAGCATCAAAAATAGAGATATCATTTGGATTCTCAAGTGTTTCAACAATAGGATCACTAGAAGCATGCAAAGTCCTATCATTTTTCTTTTTCTTCTTTTTAGAAGAACTAGGTGCATCTATATTATTTCTCCGAGAATCTTTCTCAATTCTCTTAGGATGGCCTTCAGGATACAAAGGTTCCTGGGTCATTCTACCAGTTCTTGTAGCTACTCTGACAACATTATCATTATTTTTACTATTCAATTCATTGAGCAAATCATTTTGAGTTTTAAGTACTTGTTCTACTTGAGTGGTAACCATAGAAGCATGTTTACTAATAAGTTTAAGTTCACTTTTAACATTAGCCATATAATCACCCAAGTGTCCAAGCATATTTGAATTGCATTTTAATTGTCTACCAAAATAAGCATTAAAGTCTTCTTGCTTTGCCATAAATTTATCAAACTCATCTAAGCATGGGCTAGAAATTTTAGTAAATGGGATTACAGCTTTATGATATCTATAGCGAGAATTTACCTTTACTACCTGTGTCGGGTTATCAAGACCATGAGTTTCTTCAATAGGTAATGGATTAAGATTATATGTTTCTTCAATAGGAGGTAAATTAAGACCATGTATTTCTTCAATAGGAGGTAAATTCTTAACATCTTCAGCTTTAATACCTTTTTCTTTCATAGATTTCTTTGCCTCTTGCATATCTTCAGGACTAAGAAATAGAATACCCCTCTTCTTCGGAGTTGGTTTAGGAATAGGCTCAGGAATTGGGTCCGGAGGTGTCCAGTTAATTTCATTTGTCAACATATTATTCAATAGAATTTCAGTTTCATCCGGTGTTCTTTCCCTGAAAATAGAACCAACACAACTATCCAGGTAATCTCTGGAGGCATCGGTTAGTCCATTATAAAAGATATCAAGTATTTCATTTTTCTTAAGAGGATGATCAGGCAAAGCATTAAGTCATTGGAGAAGCCTCCCCCAAGCTTGTGGGAGACTCTCTTCTTCAATTTGTACAAAATTATATATATCCCTAAAAGCAACTTGTTTCTTATGAGCCGGGAAATATTTAGCAGAGAAGTAATAAATCATATCCTGGGGACTACGCACACAACCAGGATCAAGAGAATTAAACCATATCTGTGACGCCCCGAGACCGATGTGCCAGGTGTCTTCCAGTTAGTCGCTGCGTTGCCATGTCATTTGCTTGCGTGTTGCATTTCATCATGTCATCTTTTGCATAGCATCATCATGTTTTTCAAAAACTTGCATTCGTCCGGGTTCTCCGAGTTCTCTCCGTTGTCCGTTCTGAGCCCAACCACACTTGCACGCGCCCGTGGCATGTCTGAGATAGTATTTTATAAGTGGCTGGAAAATGTTCTCGAATTGGGTTGAAATTTGGCGTGCGGTCTTATTATAGTGTAGGTAGGCCGCCTGCCAAGTTTCATCGCATTCGGAGTTCGTTTGACGCCCCAACGATTAACTATAGCGGCATTATAGCCGGTCTAACGTCGGATGTTTTCGGTCTCCGGAAACAGATGCCGGGCCCTCTCTCTCTCTTCTTCCCCTCGCAGTCTCGCCACAACCCACCTAGTCCATCCTCCTTCCCCTCTTCGCTTCCAGAGTTGTCCGATGCGACCGCACGGTCCGAAACCCTCTCTGCACAATGCATCGAACCCCTCGCGCGCGTCCGAAGTTGTCCCGGACCCGACCCGGGCTGTCGCTACCGTTGTGTCCGGATCATCCCCTAACGTCTACAAAATATCACCGTTTTGTTATTTAGACTCCCTAACCTATCCTTTCTGAACCGTCCGATTTCGATCGGAGGATCCAAACTCCCTCTTTTCCTTATATTAATAGACCACCACCTACCAAATCTAGCCTAACCCTAAAACCTAGGGGATCTGTCCCATCCACCCCGTGTCCGCCGCCACCCACTCGAAATCTCTCGGGATCCATCCCCAATTTCTTTGTCCCATTGATACATCCAGCCGGTGCACGCCTCCTGTTCCTCGATCCACAAACCTTGCGCCTCCTGGAGCTACTTCTTATGCTGGCGATTGGAACCACCACTGCCAAGCCGACCCCGTGCCCTCTCCCTCGGTTCCTCCTCCCCGTCTTTCTTTCTTCCGCTCTCCCTCACACATCTCTCTCTCCCTCGCAGGAGCTCTTCCCGAGCAATAGCCCCCGCCCCAGCCGTCGACCGCGAGCTGCAGCTCGCTGGAGCAGCACCAGGTAGCAACCCCGCGCGCTATGGACCCCTGCTCGACCTCGGTTGTCCCGTGCTTGCGCCATCGTGCCTCGTCGTTGCCGCCTCTCCATTCACGCTGCCGCACCCAGGCTCCACCGTCCAAGTCCGCTGCCCCTGCCCATGTCGCCACCACTGTTGACCTGCTCTGTCAGATGACCTCCTCGAGCACCCGCCTCACCTCTTCCAGCTCTCCCTCCGGTCCTCTCTTTCTCTAATCTCTCAGCGTCTTGTCTGAAATTCTCCCCTGCCATGGCCTTGCAGCTCCCGCCGCAGCGCTGCTTTGTCCGTAGCCGTCTCCGACAGATCCGACCTCCCCGTCGTGTCGCCCGCTGGATCCGCGCCGTCGGCTCCTCGCCGGAGTAGCGCCAAGTCCCCCCGTGCATCGTGCAGACGCTTCCCTGCTTTGCCTGCTCAGGCATCGCTGCTCTGTTTTCCTCATGAGCAGAGGAGCGCGCTCGCCCGCTAGATCACTTGTGCGTGGCCGCCCGGTTGGACCACAACGTTTGCCTCTAGCGCCCCAGTGGGTCGTTTCCTCTCCAGATCCGGCCTGTTAGGCCCAATGGTGAGAACACCACAGCCCAGCGCCCAGCCAGTTTCGGCCTGCTCCTTTTTTCCCCTGAACTATGAATTTCCTAATTTTCCAGGGGATTGACATTTTTACAGAAAAGCCCTTCAAGTCCATGCATTTAATAACCTAATAACCGTGCACCATATTAAAATGATTTATATATGAAAGTTGCTTAGAATTTTGTGTAGATTCATATTGTGCAACTTTCATCTATGTTTAAAATGTTTAAAATGATGTTTGTTCATAATTTACCTAATGCCATGCTAAAATGATTTATTTCATAACTAAATAACCGTAGCTCCGAATTTAATAATCTTTATATGTAAATGGGGTAGAATTTTGCATAGTTTAACATGGTGGCATCACTTTGCATGTTTAACAACTATAAAATATGGTTTAGGGCAGAACAGTACCAAACCTAATATATGCATATGGGGACTTACCGGAATTGTTGTTCGTTGCTTCCGGCCTCATTTAACCTTGACTAGATAGGTAGTTTTACTTTGCTTCACCCTCTTGCCATGTTTAACAACATTTAATATTGTTGGGTACATAACCGAGAGAGAACTAAATAAGTCATGTGGTGTTTCGTCAATATGCAACTCCGTTGCATAATGAGCTCCACTTAATTTGTAGGATTGTTTGTGCACTTTGCCATGCCATGCCTCATTAAACCGGACATGCATCATACTTGATTTTGCATCATGCCATGTTATGTGATGGTTGTTTACTATGTTGCGTGCTTCTTTCCGGTGGTTGCTTCTTCGGGTTGGTTCCGATAACGTTGCGTTTGTGAGGACCCGTTCGACTACGTTCGTTTGTCTTCTTCATGGACTCGTTCTTCTTCCTTGCGGGATTTCAGGCAAGATGACCATACCCTCGAAATCACTTTTATCTTTTCTTGCTAGTTGCTCCCTCTTTTGCTATGCCTATGCTGCGATACCTACCACTTGCTTATCATGCCTCCCATATTGTGAACCAAGCCTCTAACCCACCTTGTCCTAGCAAACCGTTGTTTGGCTATGTCACCGCTTTGCTCAGCCCCTCTTATAGCGTTGTTAGTTGCAGGTGAAGATTGAAGTTTGTTCCTTGTTGGAACATGGTTACTTGTTGGGATATCACGATATATCTTATTTAATTAATGCATCTATATACTTGGTAAAGGGTGGAAGGCTCGGCCTTATGCCTGGTGTTTTGTTCCACTCTTGCCGCCCTAGTTTCTGTCATATCGGTGATATGTTCCCGGATTTTGCGTTCCTTACGCGGTTGGGTTATAATGGGAACCCCTTGACAGTTCGCTTTGAATAAAACTCCTCCAGCAAGGCCCAACATTGGTTTTACCATTTGCCACCTAGCCTCTTTTTCCCTTGGGTTAGGCCAGCCCAAGGGTCATCTTATTTTAGCCCCCCCCGGGCCAGTGCTTGTCTAAGTGTTGGTCCAACCCAGAGCACCGTGCGGGGCCGTCCCTTGGCAACTTGGGTTACGTTGGCTCCCGTACGCTTAGCTTATCCGGTGTGCCCTGAGAACGAGATATGTGCAGCTCCTATCGGGATTGTCGGCACAGCGGGTGGTCTTGCTGGTCTTGTTTTACGTGTCGAAATGTCTTGTAACCGAGATTCCGAGCCTGATCGGGTCTTCCCGCTAGAAGGAATATCCTTCGTTGATCGTGAGAGCTTGTGATGGGCTAAGTTGGGACACCCCTGCAGGGATTTGAACTTTCAAAAGCCGTGCCCGCGGTTATGGGCAGATGGGAATTTGTTAATGTCCGGTTGTAGAAAACCCGAAGTTGACCTTAATTAAAATACATCAACCGCGTGTGTTACCGTGATGGTCTCTTTCCAGCGGAGTCCGGGAAGTGAACACGGTGTTGGAGTTATGCTTGACGTAGGTTGTTTTAGGATCACTTCTTGATCATACTTGTATCGACCGTGCTTTGCCTTCTCTTCTCGCTCTCATTTGCATATGTTAGCCACCATATATGCTAGCCGCTTGCTGCAGCTCCACCTCATACCTTTACCTTATCCATAAGCTTAAATAGTCTTGATCGTGAGGGTGCGAGATTGCTGAGTCCCTGTGGCTCACAGATACTTCCAAAACCAGTTTGCAGGTGCCGAGGTTACCGTGCGGATGATGCAACCAAGCTCAGGAGGAGCTCGATGAAGATCTTGTCCTTTGTGTTGTTTCGTTCTAGTTGATCAGTAGTGGAGCCCAGTTGGGGTCGATCGGGGACCTTGTCGCTTTTGGGGTTCTTCGTTTATTTTGGTTCCGTAGTTGGACCTTGATTGTATCTGGATGATGTAATGCTTTATTCATGTAATTGTGTGAAGTGGCGATTGTAAGCCAACTATGCAACTCTTTCCCTAATGTATTACATGGGTTGTGTGAAGATTACCTCACTTGCGACATTGCTTTCAATGCGGTTATGCCTCTAAGTCGTGCTTCGACACGTGGGAGATATAGCCGCATCGAGGGCGTTACAATATCTTAGCATCACCCTTTAATGAGAACGGAAATATTTTAAGGATGTAAAAGTAGCGAGTTCTCTCATCTTTAGTGAACAGGGTAGCTATATCATTCAGTTTAGTAAGGTGTGCCACAACAGTTTCAGATTCATAACCATGAAAAGGATCAGATTCAACCAAAGTAATTATATCAGGATCAACAGAGAATTCATAATCCTTATCAGTAACAAAGATAGGTGAAGTAGCAAGAGGAGGGTCAGGTTTCATTCTAGCATTTAGAGATTGCTTACTCCATTTAGCTAATAATTTTTTAAATTCAGTTCTATTTCTGCAAGCTAAAATAGCTAAAGAAGCATCTTGATCAAAAACACGACCCTTAGGAATGGCAAGTGGTTCTTCATCATCACTTTCATCAGTATCATCAGATTCAATATTTTCAATTTCTCTAGCCCTAGCAAGTTGTTCATCAAGAAAAGCACTAAGTGGCATAGTAGTATCAGGCATAGAGGTAGTTTCATCATAAGTATCATGCATAGCAGAAGTGGCATCATCAATAACATGCGACATATCAGAACGAATAGCAGAAGCAGGTGTAGGTGTCGCAAGCTTAGTCAAAACAGAAGGTGAATCAAGTGTAGAGCTAGATGGCAGTTCCTTACCTCCCCTCGTAGTTGAGGGATAGATCTTGGTTTTTGGATCTCTCAAATTCTTCATAATGATAAGCAGATATATATATCCCAAGTGACTCAAAGAATAGAGCTATGCTCCCCGGCAACGGTGCCAGAAAATAGTCTTGATAACCCACAAGTATAGGGAGTTGCAACAGTTTTCGAGGGTAGAGTATTCAACCCAAATTTATTGATTCGGCAGAAGGGGAGCCAAAGAATATTCTCAAGTATTAGCAGCTGAGTTGTCAATTGAACCACACCTGGAAACTTAATATCTGCAGCAAAGTGTTTAGTAGCAAAGTAATATGATAGTGGTGATAACGGTAGAAAAAGATAACAGTAGTAAAAGTACTGTTTTTGGTATTTGGTAGTGATGATAGAAATAGCAACGGAAAAGTAAATAAGCGGAGAACAATATATGGAAAGCTCGTAGGCAATGGATCGGTGATGGAGAATTATGCCAGATGCGGTTCATCATGTAACAGTCATAACCTAGGGTGACACAGAACTAGCTCCAGTTCATTGATATAATGTAGGCATGTATTCCGAATATAGTCATATGTGCTCATGGAAAAGAACTTGCATGACATCTTTTGTCCTACCCTCCCGTGGCAGCGGGGTCCTTACAGAAACTAAGGGATATTAAGGCCTCCTTTTAATAGAGAACCGAACAAAGCATTAACACATAGTGAATACATGAACTCCTCAAACTACGGTCATTACCGGTAAGTATCCCGATTATTGTCACTTCGGGGTTAACGGATCATAACACATAATAGGTGACTACAGACTTGCAAGATAGGATCAAGAACACTCATAATTGATGAAAACATAATAGGTTCAGATCTGAAATCATGGCACTCGGGCCCTAGTGACAAGCATTAAGCATAGAAAAGTCATAGCAACATCAATCTCAGAACATAGTGGACACTAGGGATCAAACCCTAACAAAACTAACTCGATTACATGATAGGTCCCATCCAACCCATCACCGTCTAGCAAGCCTATGATGGAATTACTCACACATGGCGGTGAGCATCATGAAATTGGTGATGGAGGATGGTTGATGATGACGATGGCGACAGATTCCCCTCTCTGGAGTCCCGAACGGACTCCAGATCAGCCCTCCCGAGAGGTTTTAGGGCTTGGCGGCGGCTCCGTATCGTAAAACACGATGATTTATTCTCTCTGTTTTTCTCTCCCCGAAACTCAATATATGGAGGTGGAGTTGGAGTCAGAGAGGCAACAGGGGGCCCACGAGGTAGGGGGCGTGCCCTAGGGGGGCAGGCACGCCCCCACCCTCGTGGCAAGGTGGTGTCCCCCCTGGCCTTCATCTTTGGCAGATATTTTTCTTATTTTCTGAAAAGTGTCTCCATGAAGTTTCAGGTCATTCCGAGAACGTTTGCTCCTGCACATAAATAACACCATGGTAATTCTGCTGAAAACATCGTCAGTCCGGGTTAGTTCCATTCAAATCATGCAAGTTGGAGTTCAAAACAAGGGCAAAAGTGTTTGGAAAAGTAGATACATTGGAGACATATCACGCCCCCCCCCAAACCTCCACCATCGGCCTTAGATCCTGCACGCCGCCGCCGGCCGTGTATCCTGCGTGCCACCACTTGGCCCTGGATCTCGCCTGGTGCGAGGCCACGCCCTCTGATGTCTACTACAGAACCTTCTTCCTGTAGATGTTGTTGGGCCTCCAAGTGCAGAGGTTTGTAGGACAGTAGCAAATTTCCCTCAAGTGGATGACCTAAGGTTTATCAATCCGTAGGAGGCGTAGGATGAAGATGGTCTCTCTCAAGCAACCCTGCAACCAAATAACAAAGAGTATCTTGTGTCCCCAACACACCCAATACAATGGTAAATTGTATAGGTGCACTAGTTCGGCAAAGAGATGGTGATACAAGTGGTATATGGATAGTAGATATAGGTTTTGTAATCTGAAAATATAAAAACAGCAAGGTAACTAATGATAAAAGTGAGCAGAAACGGTAATGCAATGTGTTGAAACAAGGGCTAGGGTTCATACTTTCACTAGTGCAAGTCCTCTCAACAATAATAACATAATTGGATCATATAAGTATCCCTCAACATGCAACAAAGAGTCACTCTAAAGTCACTAATAGCGGAGAACAAACGAAGAGATTATGGTAGGGTATGAAACCACCTAAAAGTTATTATTTCCAATCAATCCGTTGGGCTATTCCTATAAGTGACAAACAGCCCTAGAGTTCGTACTAGAATAACACCTTAAGACACAAATCAACCAAAACCCTAATGTCACCTAGATACTCCAATGTCACCTCAAGTATCCGTGGGTATGATTATACGATATGCATCACACAATCTCAGATTCATCTATTCAACCAACACATAGAACCTCAAAGAGTGCCCCAAAGTTTCTACCGGAGAATCACGACGAAAACGTGTGCCAACCCCTATGCATAGGTTCATGGGCGGAACCCGCAAGTTGATCACCAAAACATACATCAAGTGAATCACGTGATATCCCATTGTCACCACAGATACGCACGGCAAGACATACATCAAGTGTTCTAAAATCTTTAAAGACTCAATCCGATAAGATAACTTCGAAGGGGAAACTCAATCCATTACAAGAGAGTAGAGGGGGGAGAAAACATCATAAGATCCAACTATAATAGCAAAGCTCGCGATACATCAAGATCGTACCACCTCAAGAACACGAGAGAGAGAGAGAGATCAGACACATAGCTACTAGTACATACCCTCAACCCCAAGGGAGAACTACTCCCTCCTCGTCATGGAGAGCACCGGGATGATGAAGATAGCCACCGGAGAGGGATCCCCCCTCTCCGACAGGGTGCCAGAACGGGTCTAGATTGCCTTTTGGTGGCTACGGAGGCTTCTGGTGGCGGAAATCCCGATCTATTGTGCTCCCCGATCGTTTTAGGGTATATGGAGATATATAGGCGAAAGAAGTACATCATGGGAGCCACGAGGGGCCCACGAGGGTGGAGGGCGCTCCCAGGGGGGTGGGCGCGCCCCCTACCTCGTGGCTTCCTCGTTGCTTTCCTAACATGAACTCCAAGTCTCCCGGGTTGCTTTCCTTCCAAAAATAAGTTCCGTGAAGTTTCAGGTCAATTGGACTTCGTTTGATTTTCCTTTTCTGCGATACTCTAAAACAAGGAAAAAACAGAAACTGGCACTGGGCTCTTGGTTAATAGGTTAGTCCCAAAAATTATATAAAATAGCATATAAATGCATATAAAACATCCAAGGTTGATAATATAATAACATGGAACAATAAAAAATTATAGATACATTGGAGACGTATCAGCATCCCCAAGCTTAATTCCTGCTCGTCCTCGAGTAGGTAAATGATAAAAATAGAATTTTTGATGTGGAATGCTACCTAACATATTTATCATGTATTTCTCTTTATTGTAGCGAGAATATTCAGATCCATAAGATTCAAGACAAAACTTCAATACTGACATAAAAATAATAATACTTCAAGCATACTAACTAAGCAATTATGTCTTCTCAAAATAACATGGCCAAAGAAAGCTATCCCTACAAAATCATATAGTCATGCTATGCTCTATCTTCACCACACAAAATATTTAAATCATGCACAACCCCGATGACAAGCCAAGCAATTGTTTCATACTTTTGATGTTCTCAAACCTTTTCAATCTTCACGCAATACATGAGCGTGAGCCATGGATATAGCACTATAGGTGGAATAGAATGGTGGTTGTGGAGAAGACAAAAAGGAGAAGATAGTCTCACATCAACTAGGCATATCAATGGGCTATGGAGATGCCCATCAATAGATATCAATGTGAGTGAGTAGGGATTGCCATGCAACAGATGCACTAGAGCTATAAGTATATGAAAGCTCAACAAAAGAAACTAGTGTGTGTGCATCCAACTCGCTTGCTCACGAAGACCTAGGGCATTTTGAGGAATCCCATCATTGGAATATACAAGCCAAGTTCTATAATGAAATATTCCCACTAGTATATGAAAGTTACAACATAGGAGACTCTCTATCATGAAGATCATGGTGCTACTTTGAGACACAAGTGTGGTAAAAGGATAGTAGCATTGCCCTTCTCTCTTTTTCTCTCATTTTTTTATTTTTTTATTTGGGCCTTCTCTTTTTTTTATGGCCTCCTTTCTCTTTTTTTTATTTGGGCTTCTTTGGCCTCTCTTTTTTCGTCCGGAGTCTCATCCCGACTTGTGGGGGAATCATAGTCTCCATCATCCTTTCCTCACTGGGGACAATGCTCTAATAATGAAGATCATCACACTTTTATTTACTTACAACTCAAGAATTACAACTTGATACTTAGAACAAGATATGACTCTATATGAATGCCTCCTGCGGTGTACCGGGATGTGCAATGTTGCATGAGTGGCATGTATGAAAGAATTATGAATGGTGGCTTTGCCACAAATACGATGTCAACTACATGATCATGCAAGCAATATGAGAATGATGGAGAGTGTCATAACAAACGGAACGGTGGAAAGTTGCATGGCAATATATCTCAGAATGGCTATGGAAATGCCATGATAGGTAGGTATGGTGGCTGTTTTGAGGAAGGTATATGGTGGGTTTATGATACCGGCGAAATTTGCGCGGTATTATAGAGGCTAGCAATGGTGGAAGGGTGAGAGTGCGTATAATCCATGGACTCAACATTAGTCATAAAGAACTCACATATTTATTGCAAAAATCTATTAGTTATCGAAACAAAGTACTACGTGCATGCTGCTAGGGGGATAGATTGGTAGGAAAAGACCATCGCTCGTCCCCGACCGCCACTCATAAGGAAGACAATCAATCAATAAATCATGCTCCGACTTTGTCACATAACGGTTCACCATACGTGCATGCTACGGGAATCACAAACTTCAACACAAGTATTTCTCAAATTCACAACTACTCCCTCCGTCCGAAAAAGTTTGTCCCTCAAATGGATGTATCTAGCACCAACTTGGTGCTAGATACATCCATTTCAGGGATAAGCTTGGGACAAGCTTTTTCGGATGGAGGGAGTACTCAACTAGCATGACTCTAATATCACCATCTCCATATCTCAAAACAATTATCAAGTATCAAACTTCTCATAGTATTCAATGCACTTTATATGATAGTTTTTATTATATCCATCTTGGATGCCCATCATATTAGGACTAAATTCATAACCAAAGCACATTACCATGCTGTTCTAAAAGACTCTCAAAATAATATAAGTGAAGCATGAAAGATCAATTATTTCTATAAAATAAAACCACCACCGTGCTCTAAAAAGATATAAGTGAAGCACTAGAGCAACAACAAACTACTCCGAAAGATATAAGGGGAGATCAATGAGTAGTTGAATAATTATTTCACAATGTGAAGACTCTCTAACATTAAAGAATTTTAGATCTTGGTATTTTATTCAAACAGCAAGCAAAACAAAATGAAATAAAATGACGCTCCAAGCAAAACACATATCATGTGGTGAATACAAATATAGCTCCAACTAAAGTTACCGATTAACGAAGACGAAAGAGGGGATGCCTTCCAGGGCATCCACAAGATTAGGCTCTTGGTCATCCTTGAATATTACCTTTGGGGTGCCTTGGGCATCCCTGTCGGTGTCAAAACCGGCGGATCTCGAGTAGGGGGTCCCGAACTGTGCGTCTAGGCCGGATGGTAACAGGAGGCAAGGGACACGAAGTTTTACCCAGGTTCGGGCCCTCTCGATGGAGGTAAAACCCTACGTCCTGCTTGATTAATATTGATGATATGGGTAGTACAAGAGTAGATCTACCACGAGATCGGAGAGGCTAAACCCTAGAAGCTAGCCTATGGTATGATTGTTGTTGTGTATGTTGTGCTACGGACTAAAACCCTTCGATTTATATAGACACTGGAGAGGGTTATTGTTACACAAAGTCGGTTACAATGGTAGGAGATCTGCATATCCGTATCGCCAAGCTTGCCTTCCACGCCAAGGAAAGTCCCTTCCAGACACGGGAGGAAGTCTTCAATCTTGTATCTTCATAGTCGAGGAGTCCGGCTGAAGGTCTAGTCCGGCCATCCGGACACCCCCTAATCCAGGACTCCCTCAATCCCCAAGCTTAGGCTCTTGCCACTCCTTATTCCATAGTCCATCGAATATTTACCCAAAACTTGAAAACTTCACAACACAAAACTTAACAGAAAACTCGTAAGCTCCGTTAGTATAAGAAAATAAATCACCACTTCAAAGTACTGTAATGAACTCATTATTTATTTATATTGGTGTTAAACCTACTTTATTCCAACTTCTCTATGGTTTATAAACTCTTTTACTAGCCATAGATTCATCAAAATAAGCAAACAACACACGAAAAACAGAATCTGTCAAAAACAGAACAGTCTGTAGTAATCTGGATCAAACGTATACTTATGGAACTCATAAAATTCTCAAATAAATTTCTGGACGTGAGGAATTTATCTATTAATCATCTTCAAAAATAATTAACTAAATAGCACTATCCAATAAAAAATAGAAGTAATTCTCGTGAGCGCTAAAGTTTCTGTTTTTTACAGCATGATCGCAAAGACTTTCCCCAAGTCTTCCCAAAGGTTCTACTTGGCAAAAACACTAATTAAAAGAATAAAACCACATCTAAACATAGGCTAGATGAATTATTTGTTACTAAACAGGAACAAAAAGTAAGGAACAAAAATGAAGTTGGGTCGCCTCCCAACAAGCGCTATCGTTTAACGCCCCTAGCTAGGCATGATGAATTCAATGATGCTCACATAAAAGATAAGAGTTGAATCATAAAGAGAGCATCATGAAGAATATGACTAACACATTTAATTCTAACACACTTCCTATGCATTGGGATTTTGTGAGCAAACAACTTATGGAAACAATAATCAATTAGCATAGGAAGGTAAAGCAAGCAAAACTTCAAGATTTTAAGCACGTAGAGAGGAAACTTGGTATTATTGCAATTCCTACAAGCATATATTCCTCCCTCATAATAATTTTCAGTAGCATCATGAATGAATCCAACAATATAAATATCACACAAAGCATTCTTTTCATGATCTACAAGCATGGAAAATTTACTACTCTCCACACAAGCAAAATTCTTCTCATGAATAATAGTGGGAGCAAACTCAACAAAATAATTATCATGTGAGGCATAATCCAATTGAAAACTAAAATCATGATGACAAGATTCATGGATATCATTATTATTTATAGCATACAAGTCATCACAACAATCATCATAGATAGCAACTTTGTTCTCATAATCAATTGGAACCTCTTCCGGAATAGTGGAATCATTACTAAATAAAGTCATGACCTCTCCAAATCCACTTTCATCAATATAATCATCATAAATAGGAGGCATGCTTTCATCATAATAAATTTGCTCGTCAAAACTTGGTGGACAAAAAATATCATATTCATCAAACATAGCTTCCCCAAGCTTGTGGCTTTGCATATCATTAGCATCATGGATATTCAAGGAATGTATACTAACAACATTGCAATCATGCTCATCATTCAAATATTTAGTGGCAAACATTCTAATTCATCCTTCTTCTAGCACTTGAGCACAATTATCGGAATCCTTATTCTCACGATAGATATTAAAAAGATAAAGCGTATGAGGTAAACTTAATTCCATTTTTTATAGTTTTCTTTTAGAAACTAAACTAGTGATAAAACAAGAAACTAAAAGACTCGATTGCAAGATCTAAAGATATACCTTCAAGCACTCACCTCCCCGGCAACGGCGCCAGAAAAGAGCTTGATGTCTACTACACAACCTTCTTCTTGTAGATGTTGTTAGGCCTCCAAGTGCAGAGGTTCGTAGGACAGTAGCAAATTTCCCTCAAGTGGATGACCTAAGGTTTATCAATCCGTAGGAGGCGTAGGATGAAGATGGTCTCTCTCAAGCAACCCTGCAACCAAATAACAAAGAGTCTCTTGTGTCTTCAACACACCCAATACAATGGTAAATTGTATAGGTGCACTAGTTCGGCAAAGAGATGGTGATACAAATGGTATATGGATAGTAGATATAGGTTTTTGTAATCTGAAAATATAAAAACAGCAAGGTAACTAATGATAAAAGTGAGAACAAATGGTATTGCAATGTGTTGAAACAAGGCCTAGGGTTCATAATTTCACTAGTGCAAGTCCTCTCAACAATAATAACATAATTGGATCATATAACTATCCCTCAACATGCAACAAAGAGTCACTCTAAAGTCACTAATAGCGGAGAACAAACGAAGAGATTATGGTAGGGTATGAAACCACCTAAAAGTTATTCTTTCCAATCAATCCGTTGGGCTATTCCTATAAGTGCACAAACAGCCCTAGAGTTCGTACTAGAATAACACCTTAAGACACAAATCAACCAAAACCCTAATGTCACCTAGATACTCCAATGTCACCTCAAGTATCCGTGGGTATGATTATACGATATGCATCACACAATCTCAGATTCATCTATTCAACCAACACATAGAACCTCAAAGAGTGCCCCAAAGTTTCTACCGGAGAATCACGACGAAAACGTGTGCCAACCCCTATGCATAGGTTCATGGGCGGAACCCGCAAGTTGATCACCAAAACATACATCAAGTGAATCACGTGATATCCCATTGTCACCACAGACACGCAGGTCAAGACATACATCAAGTGTTCTCAAATCTTTAAAGACTCAATCCGATAAGATAACTTCGAAGGGGAAACTCAGTCCATTACAAGAGAGTACAGGGGGGAGAAAACATCATAAGATCCAACTATAATAGAAAGCTCGCGATACATCAAGATCGTACCACCTCAAGAACACGAGGGAGAGAGAGAGAGATCAAACACATAGCTATTGGTACATACCCTCAGCCCCGAGGGAGAACTACTCCCTCCTCGTCATGGAGAGCACCGGGATGATGAAGATAGCCGCCAGAGAGGGATCCCCCCTCCGGCAGGGTGCCGAAACGGGTCTAGATTGGCTTTTGGTGGCTACGGAGGCTTCTGGCGGCGGAACTCCCGATCTATTGTGCTCCCTGGTCGTTTTAGGGTATATGGAGATATATAGGCAGAAGAAGTACATTAGGGGAGCCACGAGGGGCCCACGAGGGTGGAGGGCGCGCCCCTGCCTCATGGCTTCCTCGTTGCTTTCCTGACGTGCACTCCAAGTCTCCTGGGTTGCTTTCCTTCCAAAAATAAGTTCCGTGAAGTTTCAGGTCAATTGGACTCCGTTTGATTTTCCTTTTCTGTGAAACTCTAAAACAAGGAAAAAAACAGAAACTGGCACTAGGCTCCGGGTTAATAGGTTAGTCCCGAAAATCGTATAAAGTAGCATATAAATGCATATAAAACATCCAAGGTTGATAATATAATAGCATGGAACAATCAAAAATATAGATACGTTGGAGACGTATCACCCTCCTCCTCCGGTGTGATGCCGCCTTCGCCTAGCTGTGGATCCAAACCCGCCGCCTCCTCCAGCGTGCAGCCACCCCGGCCTCCTCCTCCAGCGCACAGCCACCCCAGCCTCCTTCACGCGACTCCACCCCCACCTTCTCCTAGCGCCCCTGCCTCCTCCGGCACGACGCCACCCCCGCATCCTCCGGTGCGCCGCCGCACAACTCCTCCCGATGGGGCCCACCGCCGCAGTACTCAGGGCATTCCGATCGCCGTGAGCTCCATCTCCACACCACCTCCTCATAGGTGTTGCAGCCGCCGCCGATCCATTCCTTGCGCTGAGCACGCTAACCCTGTAGCAGTCGCGCCGCGCTGGACGACCACCTCAGCCCCACGTCCCCAGGAACTTGCCTTGCAGGCCTCCGCGCTGGACGACCCCTCTGTTTTTTTGTCTTTGGTTGCATTTTTTGATCCATGCATATGTGAACGGAGTTATATCTTGTTGCAGAAGTTCAGAAAGACGAAGAAATTCAGTTCATTTTCTTCTCGCATTATTAATTGTTAGTACAAGAATGTTCAGAGAGGAAGAAATCTTGTCTAATGTTCAAGCGTAAAGTTGTTTGGTGCTTTTTTCTCTTCATTATGCTCAAAAGTTTGTGTCTCCAGGATCCTACGTGTCACTCTGCCATCCACTGCCCACGTGAACATTGGGAGGAAGGTCACCATGTGGTAGGGGAGAAGGTCACATGAGGTGCTTGGGACAGAATTGTTGATGTTCGTGAGGAAGATGGTTAGATTTCATAATAGGCTATGTGATCTTTGTGTTGTTTTCGGGATGTACTTCAACATGGCAAAAAATATATTTCCTGCAGCGATTATATGATTATAGATTCCATAACATCGGTCGTTCTTGTGTTCAACTATCATTTTACTTTGAGATTTTTATATTCATTCCACATGGAGTTTGGATGTTCCAGTACATGGTCAGTAGTGGGAAAGCGACCGTGTGAAGCTAGTTCAGGCAATGGAAACTTGGTCATGCTTGTCATGCCATGTGGATACCATGACTTGATTTTTGTGCATTTTACTAGCCTTTTCTACACTTTTCCTACAAGATGTGCAAACTGATGAAGTTCAACAATTGTGCGTGTTTCAGTTCACTGTATACAAAAAAGAATAAAATTCAAATTCCCTATGTGTGGGGAGGACAGTGGAGGCGTTATTTACAGTGCCATGATATTTTTTTCTATTGATAACAAAAGTCCAAAAAAAGTGTATGGGCGTGAGTTGTTGTCTGAGCAATAAAAAACTGACTTTGGACAACTGTTGGTTATTATAGAAACGTTGTTTGTAGAAATTCATTATGTTTATTAAAAAGATAGAAGTTCAGCATGCGAAACTAGTGTAGTTCAATTTGTACTAAAAAGAAAGAAAATAAAACAACAATAAAGTTCACTAAAAAGTGCAACTTTTCATAATGCATAAAAAATGAACTTCTCACCAAACCCCAAGAATTTCAAATTAAAATAGATGAGCGGCTAGATGTTTATTACAAACCAGTAGTTTTTACGTTAATAATAAAAGAAATAAAACCAAATAGTTCAAATAAAAAATGGAGTAGTTTGATATCATATTTGAAAACGCAGATTTTTCCGGTTACTAAAGAATAAACCAACAAGTTCAATTCAAAATAACAAAGAAGTTCACTCGGCATGAAATTCATGAAACTTGGCATGCTATCATGGAATGGCACCCGACATCATGTGGTATTTTTCGTGTCCATTTTGAGAGAAGGCGCACTCGAATAACGACAACCAACAAAGGCATTTTGAAAAAATAGCTGCCACTTTAATATCTCAAACGTTTGTATAATTCAAACCATGTGTGTTCTGTTAACCATTCATGTGATGCCACGTGTCTTGGTTTTAATGGTTGTAGGAGGTGCCGTGCGGACAGCTGCTTGACCTTGACTGAAGAGGAGGCGTGCGAGCTCAGTCCGGTGCTTAGGCTGACCGAGCGGCGTGCAAGCTGTCCTCCAATGCGCAGGATCACCGGGAAGTGTGCGTGTTGTACGTTGCGCAGGCTCACTGGGAAGCGAGCCCTTTAACTTCCATGGCCGCCCGCCTTCCTCTCCATTAATGGCGCCTGAGCCGCTGTTTAATATGGGCGGCCTTACTATCATCTGCCACTAGTCTTCAAGTTTGGTGAAGTCGACTCCGAGCCGGAGGAGATAGAAAATAAGGAGGAATCGGGCCTCATGGAGATGGCCCAAAACAAGCAGGCCGTGGCGGTTGCTGCCCCCGCTCCCATCCCAGCTCCCATCCCAGCGCCCGCGCCAGCGACCAACCCCATAGCATTGACGGGCTGGTCGCTGAGCACTATCGCAGAGATGGAAGCCGCGGGCATCAGCGAGGTCTCCGCGGACCCATGCGAGCTCATGTACATGCGAGCACCAGCGCCCATGCCGTGCTCGTGCGCACCCCTCCACCCACCATGGCGCCGGCCCCCGTGCGTTTGGCTGCACCCGCCACGCCCGTGTGCGCCCCTCCACCCACCGCGATGCCGGTCCCCGTGCGTTTGGCTGCACCCGCCGCGCCCGTGCCGATGCCCGTGCGCCCCCCCCCTCAGCGGCATGGAATGCTGCCGTCGACCGCTACCTCTCAGCGGCGCCAGTTGCCATCCTCCCACGCCCCGCCCGTCGATCGCACGACGACATGATGTTTGATTTACAAGTGAAGAACATTTTGTGCTGCCTTGAAGACTTCAACAACGGCGTCCCGGAGGACGACAATGACAGCGACGGCGCGGCACGCCGGCTCCGCCGGAAATAGTTTTTTGGGGGTTTAAGACTATATCTTGAATTCTCGATCATACGAATATAAATTTGCAGTGTGACTGAATGAAAGATATGGTTTGAACGAACTTGCATTTTTCTCTCTTAATGTACAGACTTATCAAATGATTTTCTTTTAAAAAATGTCAACGGTTTTTAAATATAAAACACTCATCACAAACGTTTTAGTTAGAACACCCGTATGCAAACCGACAGCTTCCCCAGGAAGCCAAGGGAAAATGTGTCGAGTAGGATTTCTGCATCCCTTCAACGCAAACGGTTGTTTTGCATGACCCGTGTGCAACCACGTACAAACAATTGGGCAAGATTTGCATATCTGTCATCTTGGGTATGTTGCCATTTCTCAAACTAGAAAGATTGACATTTGTTTATCTAGTAACATTGTCATTTGTCAACCTTGTAACACTGCGATTTGTCAAAATATGCAGCTACAAATCACTAGCACTATCTAAGTTTTGCAACTAAAATCACTAGCACTGTTCATATGGACACCACTAGCAGGTGTGAGTTCATGGACGCATATGCAAATGTACCATTGATTACATACAACAAGTCATCAACCCACAATGACAACGAGGATACACATTGGATTATAGATCATTTCCATCAAAACATTCTAGTAAAGTTTTTCTCACACAACAAATAACAAAGCAATGAAATGAACTTCAGCTCAACCACTCGTCGGCGTTGGAAATGCTTGCTTTGAACCAAAAGTGATTCTCTTGGAAGGGCCAACTACTGTCAATCTTGAGACCAACGCAGGACTGATCATCCAGGCTGAAGCGGCCTATTTCAATACCCATATTGGGACGCTAGGGAAGCATAGTAATGTCCGAGGTATAGATACAGTTGCTTCTCATAAATGGTAGTAACGTTGTGTCAACAGTAGCAGGATCACCTTCCACCATCATTGGATAGTTTTGTCCAAGGAAGAGCGAGTTTCCTCCAAGACTTTCAATACTGAACCAGGGAGAAGGTGTTGGCGCTAGTGAGGGAGTCCTGGATTAGGGGGTCTCCGGACAGCCGGACTATATCCTTTGGCCGGACTATTGGACTATGAAGATACGAGATTGAAGACTTCGTCCCATGTCCGGATGGGACTCTACTTGGCGTGGAAGGCAAGCTAGGCAATACGGATATGTGTATCTCCTCCTTTGTAACCGACCTTGTGTAACCCTAGCCCCCTCCGGTGTCTATATAAACCAGAGGGTTTAGTCCGTAGGACAACAGACAATCATACCATAGGCTAGCTTCTAGGGTTTAGCCTCTCTGATCTCGTGGTAGATCAACTCTTGTAATACTCATATCATCAAGAACAATCAAGCAGGACGTAGGGTATTACCTCCATCAAGAGGGCCCGAACCTGGGTAAACATCGTGTCCCCTACCTCCTGTTACCATCTGCCTTAGACGCACAGTTCGGGACCCCCTACCCGAGATCCGCCGGTTTAGACACCGACATTGGTGCTTTCATTGAGAGCTCCACTGTGTCGTCACCATAAGGCTTGATGGCTCCTTCGATCATCACTAGCGATGCGGTCCAGGGTGAGGTTTTCCTCCTCGGACAAATCTTCGTATTCGGCGGCTTCGCACTGCGGGCCAATTCGGTTGGCCATCTGGAGCAGATCGAGAGCTACGCCCCTGGCCATCAGGTCAGGTTCGAAAACTTAAACTACACCACCAACATCCGTGGAGACTTGATCTTCGACGGATTTGAGCCCATGTCGGGTACGCTGCACAATCATGACGAGCATGATGTAACTCTGCCATCGGACAATGTTCGGGAGATCGCGTCCGCAACTACTCTGGCCGTTAATCTGAAGCAAATCGTGCCATCCAAGAGCGGTGGGATAGACCCCGCCGTGGAGGCCGCCCTCTCAGTGGCGATAGAGCTAGATACTGACTTCAACCCTTACGAGAGCCGTGTCGCCGAACCACAGGGTTCATCTCCGGCCACGGACTCCGAGCCGCTCACATCCGTGCCCGTAGAATCCTACTGGGCGCCGATCATGGAGTTCACCTCCGTGGATATCTTCTAGCACTCGCCCTTCGGCGATGTGCTAAATTCAGTAAGGTCTCTCTCCCTGTCAGGAGAACCTTGGCCGAACTACGTCCGGCTAGAATGGGATGAGGACGACAAAGAAATTCGCAGCCCACCCACCACCCACTTAGTAGCCACAGTCGACGACTTAACCGACATGCTCGACTTCGACTCCGAAGACTTCGACGGTATGGACGACGAAGCCAGAGACAAACAGGAACCACCGCCCTCAGGGAGCTGGACCGCCACCTCATCATATGATATATACATGGTGGACACCCCCAAATAAGGCAATGGCGACGGGACAGCGGAGGATGACCCCTCCAAGAAGCAACCCAAGCGCCGACGTCAGCGGCGCCGCTCTAAGTCCCGCCACAGGAAGAGCAGTGATACTGGCACAGGAGATAATAACACTCCGGATAGCGCCGAAGACAACAACAATCCCCTCTAGCATGATGTAGAGCTGGAGGACGAACAAGCTAGCCCCCCAGAGCAGGCAGTAGATGGAGAACCGGAGGAGGACAATTACATGCCTCTCTCCGAAGACGAGGCGAGCCTCGGCGATGACGAGTTTATCGTGCCTAAGGACCCCATCGAGCAAGAGCGCTTCAAGCGCCGGCTTATGGCCATGGCAAATAGCCTGAAGAAAAAGCAGCAACAGCTTCAAGCTGATCAAGACTTGCTAGCAGACAGGTGGACCAAAGTCCTTGCGGCCGAGGAGCATGAACTCGAGCGCCCGTCCAAGAGTTACCCAAAACGCAGGTTGCTACCTCACCTCAAGGAGGAAGCATTGAAACCTCATTCACCAGTGTACGATGTGGTTGACCGGCCACTACGGGCTGAGCCAGAGAGGCATTTCAGCCTGAAGTTCAGCCCGCACCCCGTCACCACTCAATCAAAAATACTAAGGCCCGGGGTAACACAGAGGACCTGCAAGACATATTGGACAGTAAGGCAAAAATTGCAAGGTCAATATACGGGACACGGGCACGCGTGCCAACACTGGACGATGATCATCGCGTCGGATACACCAAGAGTAAATCCGGCCAAGCCGAATACAGCAGGTAAGACTCATATGAACTGCATCGGGATATAGCCCGGCACAGAGGCGCCGCACACCCCCTATGCTTCACGGATGAAGTTATGAATCATGAATTCCCGGAGGGTTTCAAACCCGTAAATATCGAATCATACGATGGCACAACAGATCTCGCTGTATGGATTGAGGATTTCCTCCTTCACATCCACATGGCTCGCGGTGATGATCTACATGCCATCAAGTACCTCCCACTAAAACTCAAAGGACCAGCTCGGCATTGGCTGAACAGCTTGCCAGCAGATTCCGTCGGCAGTTGGGAGGATCTGGAAGACGCATTCCTTGGCAAGTTCCAGGGCACTTATGTCCAGCCACCAGATGCTGATGACTTGAGCCACATAACCCAGCAGCCAGGGGAATCATCCAGACAATTATGGACACGGTCCCTGACTAAGAAAAACCAAATTGTAGACTGTCCGGATGCAAAGGCCCTAGCGGCATTCAAGCATAACATCTGTGACGAGTGGCTCGCCCGCCACCTCGGCCAGGAGAAGCTGAAATATATGGAAGCACTCACAACACTCATGACCCGCTTTTGCGCGGGCGAGGACAACTGGCTGGCTCGCAGCAACAACACATCGAGGAATCCGGATACCTCGGATACCAAAGATGTTAACAGTAGGCAGCATCGTAACAGACCAAAGCGCCGCAATAACGGCGATAACACCGAAGATACGCCAGTCAATGCCGGATTCAGAGGCTCTAGATCCGGTCAGCGGAAAAAGCCATTTAAAAGAAATACTCCGGCTCCGTCCAGTCTGGATCGCATACTGGATCGCTCGTGTCAAATCCACGGCACCCCTGACAAGCCAGCCAATCACACCAACAGAGAATGCTGGGTGTTCAAGCAGGCCGGCAAGTTAAATGCCGAAAACAAGGACAAGGGGCTGCATAGCAATGACGAGGAGGAGCCCCGGCCGCCGAACACAGGAGGACAGAAGGGGTTTCCCCCACAAGTGAAGACGGTGCACATGATATACGCAACCCACATTCCCAAGAGGGAGCGGAAGCGTGCACTAAGGGACGTCTATGCGATGGAGCCCGTCGCCCCAAAGTTCAACCCATGGTCTGCTTGCCCGATCACCTTCGATCGCAGGGACCACCCCACTAGCATCCGTCATGGCGGATCCGCCGCACTGGTCCTAGACCCCATCATTGACGGATTTCACCTCACTCGAGTCCTTATGGACGGCGGCATCAGCCTGAACCTACTTTATCAGGATACAGTGCGAAAAATGGGTATCAATCCCTCGAGGATCAAGCCCAGCAAAAGCACCTTTAAAGGCGTCATCCCAGGTGTAGAGGCCCATTGCATATGCTCAATCACACTGGAAGTGATCTTCGGATCACCGGACAACTTCCGAAGCGAAGAGTTAATCTTCAACATCGTCCCGTTTCGCAGTGGCTATCATGCACTGCTCGGACGGACAGCATTTGCAAAATTCAATGCAATGCCGCATTATGCGTACCTCAAGCTCAAGATGCCAGGACCTCGCGGGGTCATAACAGTAAATGGAAACATAGAACACTCGCTCCGTATGGAAGAGCACACTGCGGACCTTGCAGCAGAAGCACAAAGCAGCCTGTTCAGGCAGACCACTCATTCGGCGTCACAGCCCCCGGACACCTTCAAGCGAGTCTAGAACAAGCTGCAATAGGATCGCCTAGCACGATCAGAGCTCGCCTAGCAATTCGGCCCCCGTCCCAGTCCCAGTGAAGCGACAAAATCCGTGCCGCGCGTACATAACTACGCATTGAAAATACCATGGCCATAGGCGGGGGCATGATCAGGACACGCCCCACTTGTGGCTTAACCGCACTAGGGGCTGTATACCTTTGTCATTCCTTTTCTCTTTCAGGGCCTAACTCTCTGGAAGCCCTTTCCGGCAGTATGATTGCCGAACACATTCCGGAAGCAACAACCAAGGCGGCAAGAAGCTAAGATGAACACAGGAACCGCCAGGTGGTCTCTAGTAATAATTGATATACCCGCTTTTCACTATTTATGCGTACCTTGCCCTGGGATAGGACATTTCAAATTGTCCTATTTTATGCTTATTGCACTACTTGTACCAAGTACGCTTCGACGTATTATTTAAATAACAATGCATATCATTAATCTGTCATTGCATTATTTAAGTTTTTCTCTTTCTCTTATATGTCCATTTACGATAATCCGCACCCGCACGTTCGGGTACGGTCAGTTCGCCAGGGGTTCTCGTTTACCCCATAATACGGCGCAAGAAGTCTGAACACTTTCGACAGTGCAGCACCCCGAACTTATAGCATTATATGCATCAGCTCCGAATCATGTCTTTGGTCAAATGTTGGGTTGCCCGGATCGCATGCTTTGGTACCTTACGTTCCGCTATATCGGCTAAGGTAGAGATGGGAGAACTACTACGATTGTGTCCCGGTTCTTCCGGATGAGCACCTCAGTAGAGAAAGCCAAAAACTGACTGTCATGATAAGGCGAGAGACTGTTCGCTGTTCGAGAGGTCTCAAGTCCTTAAAGACTTTTTCCGCTTTGGGAGAGGAGTCGGCCTTGTCCGGCTTAGGCGTGTATAGCGCCCCAAATTCGGCCCTCCGAATACCAGGGGCTTCGCCAAAATTTAAAATCATAGACTTCTATGGATAAGTGAGAGTGATAAAGCATTATAGTCTGATTGCCTGGTTCGTTGCGCTGAACACCTCCCTTGAAGGACCCAAAATTGGGGTAAAGAGTGTTCAGGTTTATCCTGAACACCCCAGTACTAGTTACATGGGGATAGAAGCCAACGACTGGCCAACTCTCAGATTTTATAAACGGCCGCACAGAAGGTAATATTTTAAATTAAGAAAGCATCGCATGGCGCAAACGAACTCGTTTCATATTATAGGATCACATGAGCATGTTCATTCAAAAATTACATCCTTGGCACACTCATTTGCCACTAGGCGGGAACCCTTCAGGACACTCTCATAATAATTCTCGGGGTAGCGATGCTCCTTGCCCTCCGGCGGCCCCTCCTTCACCAGCTTCACGGCGTCCAGCTTCGCCCAGTGCACCTTCGCCCGGGCAAAAGCCCTGCGTGCACCCTCGATGCAGACAGACTGCTTGATGACTTCAAGTCGTGGGCAGGCTTCCACAAGCCGCCTCACCAGACCAAAGTAGCTGCCGGACAGGGGCTCACCAGGCCACATCCGTACTATAAGGCCCCTCATGGCCTGTTCGGCCGCCTTGTGAAGCTCGACCAACTGCTTCAGCTGGTCGCTTAAGGGCACGGGGTGTTCGGTCCCAGTATACTGAGACCAGAACAACTTCTCCATCTAGCTCCCCTCCTCAGCCCGGTAAAACTCCACGGCATCCAGTACACTGCGGAGAAGATCTGAAAACGCTCATGGAGAGCTCCGAACTCGGGTAAGAAAAAGAAAAGTCTCCTTCACGTGCTTGCTTTGCATAATGAATGCCTTACCCGCTGCTATCTTCTTCACCGCGTCAATCTCCTGGAGGGCCTTGTGTGCTTCGGCCTTGGCGCTCCGGATGCTTTCAAGCGCCTGCGCGAGCTCGGACTCTCGCGTCTTAGAGTTAAGCTCCAAGGACTCATGCTTTTTTGCGAGAGCCTCGAGCTCTTGCTACACCTCGCCTACTCGGGCTTCTTGCTTCTCCCGCTCAATACGCTCCTTGGCCGCTTTGTCTTCGGCCTTGGACAGCACTTTCCTCAGGGTCGCCACTTCGGTCGTGGCCCCTGGCAAACCCATGATGATCCTATTATTTTATAACTGAATTTCTTTTTAACTATATAGACAGGGGTATTTCTTACCTTTGCTCTCTTCAAGCTGCCTCTTGGTAAGGCCGAGCTCGTCCTTGGACCACTTCAGGTCCTGCTTCAGCGCAGAGACCTCCGCAGTACGTGCGGCAGCGGCCAGCAGTGAAGCCTGCACATACACATAGACATACTCTAATTAGACTCCTGAGTTATCATTTGATCTTCTATTCGGCTTTTCTTCACGAACGCCGAACAGAGCATCAGGGGCTACTATCTATGCGGTAATATTTTCTTATATTTTGATTGCTTACCTCAAAGCCTATTAGAAGGCTGGCGCAAGCTTCGGTCAATCCGTTTTTGGCGGCCTGAACCTTCTCGACCACCGCACTCATGATAGTGCGGTGCTCTTCATCGATGGAAGCGATGCGAAGTGCTTCCAGCAAGTTGTCCGGTGCCTCTGGTTGGACAGAGGACACCAGCACGGATGGTTGGCCCCCCTTAATGGGGGACCGCCTGCCAGAGTCCGGAACCATCGAAGGTTCCGACGCAGTGTTCGGCTGAGGGCCGAACTCGGAGCCCGCAGGAGCCTCGCTCCCTTGGTACCTAGGGTCCGGGAAGTCGCCTCGAGGCGCCCCCAGGACCACCTCCCCTTGGCTCGGTGCCTTTTGAGACAACACCTCAGCATTGTCCGTAGGGCGAGGGGTGGTAGCGGTCGGGAGAGAACCGATGTTCATATCCGACGAGTCAAGAGAGCCGCTCGACGAGGATATGTCGAGACGAGCTCGGGATGGACTGCATAATCATGTTCGGCATGAGGAGAGGCAGTGTAATAAAGCATACCATGAAGTACTATGGCGCCCGGACACTTACTATTTCGCCAGGGGCTTGACCCTGGGTAGCTACTCGTCGCCGCAGTCGGCGGCTGTCGTGGCGCAGTCCGGAGGGAGGGTCCTTCCCTTCATGGACCCTTCGGCCTCCCCGGTTGGGTCGGCCTTCCTTTTCTTGTCTCCCCCGGCTGGGGGTGGAGAACTTTCCTCTTCCTCCTCCTCGTCTTCGTGGGAGGAGTGTGCGTCGGAGTCATCGGACGATGAGTCCGATACAACCTTGCGCCGGAGACCCTTTCAGGTCCCCGCAGACTTCTTCTTGGTCTTCTTCATCGGCACCTTGTAAGGTGCCGGAGTCAGCATCTCCGTTAGGAGAGCGCCCACAGGATCTTCGGGCAGGGGGGCTGGGCAATCAAGCTGCTCCGCTATCTTTATCCAGTCCTGTTAATGGCATAGAAGCTTAGATCCCGCATATGACTAAACCAGGGCAAATAAATACCCTGAGAGATATAAAAACTTACCGGATTGGCGCGGCATTTTGCGCTGAGTCCGCGGTCCTCGGTGAGGGAAGGAGGAATCTCGGCACCCTTGAACAGCACCCTCCAGACGTCCTCGTGCATCATGTCATAGAGCTCTTGCAGCGTCTGGTGCTTGGCCGAGTCGAACTCCCACAAATCGAATGCTCGTCGTTGACACGGGAGGATCCGGCGGAAGAGCATGACCTGGACCATGTTGACGAGCTTGAGTTTCTTGCTCGTCATGTTCCGGATACAGGTCTGGAGTCCGGTCAACTCTACCGAAGAACCCCAGGACAGGCCCTTCTCTTTTCAGGAGGTGAGCCGCGTGGGGATTCTGGATCGAAATTTGGGGGCCGCCACCCAGTTGGAGTCGCGCGGCTCGGTGATGTAGAACCACCCCGATTGCCACCCCTTTATGGTATCCACATAGGTGCCCTCGATCTAGGTCACATTAGGCATCTTGCCCACCATGGCGCCTCCGCACTCTGCTTGCTGGCCACCCACCACCTTCGGTTTAACATTGAAGGTTTTCAGCCATAGGCCGAAGTGGGGCCTGATGCGGAGGAAGGCCTCGTGCACGATGATAAACGCCAAGGTGTTGAGGATGAAATTGGGGGCCAGATCATGAAAATCCAGCCCGTAGTAGAACATGAGCCCGTGGACAAACGGGTGGAGGGGAAATCCCAGTCCACGGACAAAATGGGTAAGAAAAACTACCCTCTCATGGGATTCGGGCGTTGGGATGATCTGCCCTGCATTTGGCAGCCGGTGCGCGATATCCGCGGCCAGATATCCGGCTTCCCATAACTTTTTGATGTTCTCCTCCGTAATGGAGGAGACCATCCACTTGCCTCCTGCTCCGGACATGCTTGGACTAGTTTGAGAAGAGGAACGTGAGCTTGGGCGCTAGAGCTCGAGTGTGCGGGAATGGGTAAGCAAGGAGGAAGAAGGCATGGGTGAAAAGAGTGAATCCTTGTCCCTTTATAAGGGCGGAAGAGGCGATGCGTCTCCCCACTTGCCTGGTAAAACCGCTTATTCCCTAGGTGCCGTAATTGATGGCGCAGTTGGGTTACCCACGTCCATATTGATGAGAATCCCGTAATAAGGGGGACACGATCTCTGCTTTGACAAGACGTGTCGAGAAAACCGCCCCATGTTATGTGCGGTGCTGGTTGAGAAAAATGGTTCGAATAATGACCGAGCCATGACATAACGTCGTGCTGTCAGAACGCGTCAGCAGATTAGATTTGTGCAAATATTGTTCTCTCTACGGTAGTATGTGGAACTTGTTTTGCAGAGCCGTACACTATTCTGGTGTTCAAAATCTTCTATGGGGTGTTTAGAGGAGGAACCCGCCTTGCAATGCCGAAGACAATACTACACGCCGGACTCATCGTCATTGAAGCCTGGTTCAGGGGCTACTGAGGGAGTCCTGGATTAGGGGGTCTCCGGACAGCCGAACTATATCCTTTGGCCGGACTGTTGGACTATGAAGATATGAGATTGAAGACTTCGTCCCGTGTCTTGATGGGACTCTACTTGACGTGGAAGGCAAGCTAGGCAATACGGATATGTGTATCTCCTCCTTTGTAACCGACCTTGTGTAACCCTAGCCCCCTCCGGTGTCTATATAAACCGGAGGGTTTAGTCCGTAGGACAATAGACAATCATACCATAGGCAAGCTTCTAGGGTTTAGCCTCTCTGATCTCGTGGTAGATCAACTCTTGTAATACTCATATCATCAAGAACAATCAAGCAGGACGTAGGGTATTACCTCCATCAAGAGGGCCCGAACCTGGGTAAACATCGTGTCCCCTACCTCCTGTTACCATCTGCCTTAGACGCACAGTTCGGGACCCCCTACCCGAGATCCGTCGGTTTTGACACCGACAGCTAGTACACTAGTATCCATCCCAAATACCCTGCAATGGATGTTGTAATAGGTCCGGAGAGTGCGACCATACGAGACAACACCTGCTTCCTTAGTAACATCAACAGTGCCCCGTATACAGACAAGAAGAGGTGATCCATCAGAATAAGTTGCCAGGCGCCACTGAGTATATGGGACCTGCTCGTCCTCATGCTCGTGAATAAAATTTTCAAGTATAGGTGGTGGAATGTTCACAGGACCATGGAAACACAAGAAGGTTAATTAATTAGTAAAGGGAAACTAGCTAACCCGTATGCATGTGGATGAAACAATTATAATTACGATGGAAGACAAACATACCGAAAGCACGATGATTCCATGCAAAAACAGTGCCACGAGTGGTGGCAGCAAACACAAGACCCTCGTATTGAATTGCATCACAATACTCATCCGTGTACATAAATTGATTTTTGAGCAATATCCATCGAGGTGTGGAAGTAAGGAAGGCAACAAGCTTGTCGAAGATAGCAACAACTTCATAGTTCGTGTAATCCCAAGAGCGGTTGGGAACTCGGCAAATTGTTATCTTTTGTAGACGAAAGTTACCATGATCGTATTTGAACTCACGTAGACCATCTGTGTGCTCAACCTCTGGGTAGTCTGAGATTTTTGGAAGTGGAACCCAGTGACGAGTGTACACATTCACAAGTTCCCACTCACAGTTTTACCCAATATAAACAACCCAATCTTCATTTGTGCCTGCCCAAGCCTTGCCCTCAAGCGATGGCATCTTAACATCACACGTATCATTATCAAGCGGCATCAACTTGAAGGAAATATGCCCTAGAGGCAATAATAAAGTTGTTATTTATATTTCCTTATATCATGATAAATGTTTATTATTCATGCTAGAATTGTATTAACCGGAAACTTAGTACATGTGTGAATACATAGACAAACAGAGTGTCACTAGTATGCCTCTACTTGACTAGCTCGTTGAATCAATGATGGTTATGTTTCCTAACCATAGGCATGAGTTGTCACTTGATTAACAGGATCACATCATTAGAGAATTATGTGATTGACTTGACCCATCCGTTAGCTTAGCACGATGATCATTTAGTTTGTTGCTATTGCTTTCTCCATAACTTGTACATGTTCCTATGACTATGAGATCATGCAACTCTCGAATACCGGAGGAGCACTTAGTGTTATATCAAACGTCACAACATAACTGGGTGACTATAAAGATGCTCTACAGGTGTCTCTGATGGTTTTTATTGAGTTGGCATAGATCAAGATTAGGATTTGTCACTCCGAGTATCGGAGAGGTATCTCTGGGCCCTCTTGGTAATGCACATCACTATAAGCCTTGCAAGAAATGTGACTAATGAGTTAGTTGTGGGATGATGCATTACGGAACGAGTAAAGAGACTTGCCGGTAATGAGATTGAACTAGTTATTGAGATACCGACGATCGAATCTCGGACAAGTAACATACTGATGACAAAGGGAACAACGTATATCCTTATGCGGTTTGACCGATAAAGATCTTCGTAGAATATGTGGGAACCAATATGAATATCCAGGTTCCGCTATTGGTTATTGATCGGAGACGTGTCTCGGTCATGTCTACATAGTTCTCGAACCCCTAGGGTCCACACACTTAACATTCGGTGACGATCAGTCTTATGAGTTTATGTGTTTTGATGTATCGAAGGTAGTTCGGAGTCCCGGATATGATCACGGACATGATGAGGAGTCTCGAAATGGCCGAGACATAAAGATTGATATATTGGACGGCTATATTCGGACACCGGAAGTGTTCCTGGTGATTTCGGAGAAAACCTGAGTGCGGGAGGGTAACCGGAACCCCCCCCCCCCCCCCGGGGGGGAAAGTTGGGCCTTCATGGGACATAGGTAAGAGGGGAGGCAGCCCACAAGGGGCAGCCGCGCCCCCTCCCTATAGGGAGTCCGAATTGGACTAGGGAGGGGGGGTGCCCCCCTTTCCTTCTCCTCTTCCTCTCCCTTCCTTCCTTCCCCTTCTCCTCCTAGTAGGACTAGGAAAGGAGGAATCCTACTCCTACTAGGAGGAGGATTCCTCCTCCCTTGGCGCGCCACTAGGGCCGGCCGGCCTCTCCCCTTGCTCCTTTATATACGGGGGCAAGGGGGCACCCTAGGACACACAAGTTGATTGTTTCCAGCCGTGTGCGGTTCCCTCCTCCACCATAATCCTCCTCGGTCATATCGTAGCAGTGCTTAGGCGAAGCCCTGTTCCGGTAGCATCATCATCACTATCATCACACCATCGTGCTGACGAAGCTCTCCCTCGACACTCTGCTGGATCATGCATTCATGGGACGTCACCGAGCCGAACGTGTGCAGATCGCGGAGGTGCCGTACTTTCAGTACTAGATCGGTCGATCGTGAAGACGTACGACTACATCAACCGCATTGTCATAACGCTTCTGCTTACAGTCTACGAGGGTACGTGGACAACACTCTCCCCTCTCGTTGCTATGCATCACCATGATCTTGCGTGTGTGTAGGAATTTTTTTCAAATTACTACGTTCCCCAACAGTGGCATCCGAGCCAGGTTTATGCATAGATGTTATATGCACGAGTAGAACACAAAGGAGTTGTGGGCGTGGGTATATACATATTGCTTGCCGTCACTAGTTGATTCTTGATTCGGTGGTATTGTTGGATAAAGCAGCCCAGACCGACATCACGCATACGCTTACGCGAGACTGGTTCTACCGACGTGCTTCACACACAGGTGGCTGGTGGGTGTCAGTTTCTCCAACTTTAGTTGAATCGGATTCAATGAACAGGGTTCTTTCTGAAGATTAAAAAGCAATCACTATACCACGTTGTGGTTTTTGATGCATAGGTAAGAACGGTTCTTGCTCAGCCCGTAGCAGCCACGTAAAGCTTGCAACAACAAAGTAGAGGACGTTTAACTTGTTTTTGCAAGGCATGTTGTGATGTGATATGGTAAAGACATGATGCTAAATTTTATTGTATGAGATGATCATGTTTTGTAACACAGTTATCGGTAACTGGTAGGAGCCATATGGTTGTCGCTTTATTGTATGAAATGCAATCGCCATGTAATTGCTTTACTTTATCACTAAGCGGTAGCAATAGTCGTAGAAGCAATAGTTGGCGAGACGACAACGATGCTTCGATGGATATCAAGGTGCCAAGCCGGTGACGATGGTGATCATGACGGTGCTTTGGAGATGGAGATCAAAGGCACAAGATGATGATGGCCATATCATATCACTTATATTGATTGCATGTGATGTTTATCCTTTATGCATCTTATTTTGCTTAGTTCGGCGGTAGCATTATAAGATGGCCTCTCACTAAATTTCAAGGTATAAGTGTTCTCCCTGAGTATGCACTATTGCTACAGTTCATCATGCCGAGACACCACATGATGATCGAGTGTGATAAGCTCTACGTTCACATACAACGGGTGCAAGCCAGTTTTGCACATGCAGAATACTCGGGTTAAACTTGACGAGCCTAGCATATGTAGATATGGCCTCGGAACACTGAGACCGAAAGGTCGAGCGTGAATCATATAGTAGATATTATCAACATAGTGATGTTCACCATTGAAAACTACTCCATCTCACGTGATGACCGGACATGGCTTAGTTGATATGGATCACGTGATCACTTAGATGATTAGAGAGATGTCTATCTAAGTGGGAGTTCTTAAGTAATTTGATTAATTGAACTTTAATTTATCATGAACTTAGTACCTGATAGTATTTTGCATGTCTATATTGATGTAGATAGATGGCCCGTGCTATTGTTCAGTTGAATTTTAATGCGTTCCTAGAGAAAGCTAAGTTGAAAGATGATGGTAGCAACTACACGGACTGGGTCCATAACTTGAGGATTATCCTCATTGCTACACAGAAGAATTACGTCCTGGAAGCACCGCTAGGTGACAAACCCGCTGCAGGAGCAATGCCAGATGTTATGAACACCTGGCAGAGCAAAGCCGATGACTACTCGATAGTTCCGTGTGCCATGCTTTACGGCTTAGAACCGGGACTTGAACGACGTTTTGAACGTCATGGAGCATATGAGATGTTCCAGGAGTTGAAGTTAATATTCCAAGCAAATGCCCCGATTGAGAGATATGAAGTCTCCAATAAGTTCTACAGCTGCAAGATGGAGGAGAATAGTTCTGTTAGTGAACATATACTCAGAATGTCTGGGTACCACAACCACTTGACTCAACTAGGAGTTAATCTTACTGATGTTAGTGTCATTGACAGAGTTTTTCAATCACTGTCACCAAGCTACAAGAGCTTCGTGATGAACTATAATATGAAAGGGATGGATAAGACGATTCCCGAGCTCTTCGCAATGCTAAAGGCTGCGGAGGTAGAAATCAAGAAGGGGCATCAAGTGTTGATGGTCAACAAGACCACCAGTTTCAAGAAAAAGGGTAAAGGGAAGAAGGGGAACTTCAAGAAGAACAGCAAGCCAGTTGCTGCTCAAGTGAAGAAACCCAAGTCTGGACCTAAGCCTGAGACTGAGTGCTTCTACTGCAAAGGGACTGGTCACTGGAAGCGGAACTACCCCAAGTATTTGGCGGAGAAGAAGGATGGAAAAGTGAAAGGTATATTTGATATACATGTTATTGATGTGTACCTTACTAATGCTCGCAGTAGTGCCTGGGTATTTGATACTGGTTCAGTTGCTAACATTTGCAACTCGAGACAGGGGCTACGGATTAAGCAAAGATTGGCTAAGGACGAGGTGACGATGCACGTGGGAAATGGTTCCAAAGTCGATGTGATCGTCGTCGGCACGCTACCTCTACATCTACCTTCGGGATTAGTTTTAGACCTAAATAATTGTTATTTGGTGCTAGCGTTGAGCATGAACATTATATCTGGATCTTGTTTGATGCGAGATGGTTATTCTATTTATAGTAATATCTTTTATGGTCATGCACCCTTGATGAGTGGTCTATTTTTACTAAATCTTGATAGTAGTGATGCACATGTTCATACAATTGAAGCCAAAATATGTAGAGTTGATAATGATAGTGCAACTTATTTGTGGCACTGCCGTTTGGGTCATATTGGTGTAAAGCGCATGAAGAAACTCCATTCTGATGGACTTCTGGAACCACTTGGTACTTGCGAACCATGCCTCGTGGGCAAGATGACTAAAACTCCGTTCTCTGGAACAATGGAGCGAGCAACAGAGTTATTGAAAATCATACATACTGATGTATGTGGTCCAATGAACATTGAGGCTCGCGGCGGATTTCGTTATTTTCTCACCTTCGCAGATGATTTGAGTAGATATGGGTATATCTACTTAATAAAACATAAATCTGAAACATTTGAAAAGTTCAAAGAATTTCAGAGTGAAGTGGAAAATCATCGTAACAAGAAAATAAAGTTTCTACGATCTGATCATGGAGGAGAGAATATTTGAGTTACGAGTTTGGTCTTCATTTGAAACAATGCGGAATAGTTTCGCAACTCACGCCACCCGGAACACCACAGCGTAATGGTGTGTCCGAACATTGTAATCGTACTTATATGATGTCTCTTACTGATTTACCGCTATCATTTTGGGGTTATGCTTTAGAGACAACTGCATTCGCGTTAAATAGGGCACCATCTAAATCCGTTGAAATGACACCTTATGGACTGTGGTTTGGCAAGAAACCCAAGTTGTCGTTTCTTAAAGTTTGGGGCTATGATGCGTCTGTGAAAAAACTTCAACCTGATAAGCTCGAACCCAAATCGGAGAAATGTGTCTTCATAGGATACCCAAAGGAGACTGTTGGGTACACCTTCTATCATAGATCCGAAAGCAAGATATTCGTTGCTAAGAATGGATCCTTTCTAGAGAAGGAGTTAATCTTGAAAGAAGTGAGTGGGAGGAAAGTAGAAATTGATGAGGTAATTGTACCTGCTCCCTTATTGGAAAGTAGTTCATCACTGAAATCAGTTCCAGTGATTCCTACACCAGTAAGTGAGGAAGCTAATGATGATGATCATGAAACTTATGATCAATTTACTACCTAACCTCGTAGGTCAACCAGAGTAAGATCTGCACCAGAGTGGTACGGTAATCCTGTTCTGGAGGTCATGTTACTTGACCATGACGAACCTATGAACTATGAGGAAGCTATGATGAGCCCAGATTCCGCAAAATGGCTTGAGGCCATGAAATCCGAGATGGGATCCATGTATGGGAAAAAAAGTGTGGACTTTGGTTGACTTGCCCGATGATCGGCAGGCCATAGAAAATAAATGGATCTTCAAGAAGAAGACTCACGCTGACGGTAATGTTACTGTCTACAAAGCTCGACTTGTTGCAAAAGGTTTTCGACAAGTTCAAGGAGTTGATTACGATGAGACCTTCTCACACATAGCGATGCTTAAGTCCGTCTGAATCATGTTAGCAATTGCCGCATTTCATGATTATGAAATTCGGCAAATGGATGTCAAAACTGCATTCCTTAATGGATATCTTAAAGAAGAGTTGTATATGATGCAACCAGAAGGTTTTGTCGATCCAAAAGGTGCTAACAAAGTGTGCAAGCTCCAGCGATCCATTTATGGACAGGTGCAAGCCTCTCGGAGTTGGAATATACGCTTTGATAGTGTGATCAAAGCATATGGTTTTATACAGACTTTTGGAGAAGCCTGTATTTACAAGAAAGTGAGTGGGAGCTCTGTAGCATTTCTAATATTATATGTAGATGACATATTATTGATTGGAAATGATACTGAATTTCTGAATAGCATAAAAGGATACTTGAATAAGAATTTTTCAATGAAAGACCTCGGTGAAGCTGCTTATATATTGGGCATCAAGATCTATAGACATAGATCAAGACTCTTAATTGGACTTTCACAAAGCACATACCTTGATAAAGTTTTGAAGAAGTTCAAAATGGATCAAGCAAAGAAAGGGTTCTTGCCTGTGTTACAAGGTGTGAAGTTGAGTCGGACTCAATGCCCGACCACTGCAGAAGATAGAGAGAAAATGAAAGTCATTCCCTATGCTTCAACCATAGGTTATATCATGTAAGCAATGCTGTGTACCAGACCCGATGTGTGCCTTGCTATTAGTTTAGTGATAACCCACAAGTATAGGGGATCACAACAGTTTTCGAGAGTAGAGTATTCAACCCAAATTTATTGATTCGACACAAGGGGAGCCAAAGAATATTCTCAAATATTAGCAGCTGAGTTGTCAATTCAACCACACCTGGATAACTTAATATATGTAGCAAATTATTTAGTAGCACAGTAATATGATAGTAGTGGTAACGGTGTTAAAAGGTAATGGTAGCAAAAGTAATATTTTTGGTATTTTGTAGTGATGATAACAATAGCAACGGAAAAGTAAATAAGCGAAGAACAATATATGGAAAGCTCGTAGGCAATGGATCGGTGATAGAGAATTATGCTGGATGCGGTTCATCACGTAATAGTCATAACATAGGGTGAGAAAGAACTAGCTCCAATTCATCAATGTAATGTAGGCATGTATTCCGAATATAGTCATACATGCTTATGGAAAAGAACTTGCATGACATCTTTTGTCCTACCCTCCCGTGGCGGCGGGGTCCTATTGGAAACCGAGGGATATTAAGGCCAACTTTTAATAGAGTACCAGACCAAAGCATTAACACATAGTGAATACATGAACTCCTCAAACTACGGTCATCACCGGGAGTGGTCCCGATTATTGTCACTTCGGGGTTGCCGGATCATAACACATAGTAGGTGACTATAGACTTGCAAGATAGGATCAAGAACTCTCATATATTGATGAAAACATAATAGGTTCAGATCTGAAATCATGGCACTCGGGCCCTAGTGACAAGCATTAAGCATAGCAAAGTCATAGCAACATCAATCTCAGAACATAGTGGATACTAGGGATCAAACCCTAACAAAACTAACTCGATTACATGATAAATCTCATCCACCCATCACCGTCTAGCAAGCCTATGATGGAATTACTCACACACGGCGATGAGCATCATGAAATTGGTGATGGAGGATGGTTGATGATGACGATGGCGACGGATTCCCCTCTCCGGAGCCCCGAACAGACTCCAGATCAGCCCTCCCAAGAGAGTTTAGGGCTTGGCGGCGGCTCCGTATCGTAAAATGAGATGAATCCTTCTCTCTAGTTTTTGTCTCCCCGAAAGTGAATATATGGAGTCAGGGTTGAGGTTGGTGGAGCGTCAGGGGGCCCACGAGACAGGGGGCGCTCCCAGGGTGCCGGATCATAACCCTCGTGGACAGGTGGAGGCCCCCCTGACATGGATCTTCCTTCTAGTATTTTTTATATATTCCAAAATAATTCTCCGTTGATTTTTAGGTCATTCCGAGAACTTTTATTTCTGCACAAAAATAACACCATGGCAATTCTGCTGAAAACAGCGTCAGTCCGGGTTAGTTCCATTCAAATCATGCAAGTTAGAGTCCAAAACAAGGGCAAAAGTGTTTGGAAAAGTATATACGACGGAGACGTATCAACTCCCCCAAGCTTAAACCTGTGCTTGTCCTCAAGCAATTCAGTTGATAAACTAAAAGTGATAAAGAAAAACTTTTACAAACTCTGTTTGCTCTTTTTGCTGTAAATGTGTAAAGCCAACATTCAAGTTTTCAGCAAAGATTATGAACTAACCATAGTCACAATAACATTTAGGTCTCATGTTTACTCATATCAATGACATAATCAACTAGCGAACAATAATAATAAATCTTGGATGACAACACTTTCTCAAAACAATCATGATATGATATAACAAGATGGTATCTCGCTAGCCCTTTCTAAGACCGCAAAACATAAATGCAGAGCACCTATAAAGATCAAGGACTGACTAGACATTGTAATTCCTGGTAAAAGAGATCCAGTCAAGTCATACTCAATGTAAACTAACAGTAATGAATGCAAATGACAGTGGTGCTCTCCAACTGGTGCTTTTTAATAAGAGGATAATGACTCACCATAAAAGTAAATAGATAGGCCCTTCGCAGAGGGAAGCAGGGATTTGTAGAGGTGCCAGAGCTCGGTTTTGAAATAGATATGAATAATATTTTGAGCGGTATAATTTCATTGTCAACATAAGAACCAAGAGATGGCGATATCTTCCATGCTACACACATTATAGGCGGTTCCCAAACAGAATGGTAAAGTTTATACTCCCCCTCCACCAACAAGCATCAATCCATGGCTTGCTCGAAACAACGAATGCCTCCAACTAACAACAGTCCCGGGGGAGTTTTGTTTGCAATTATTTTGATTCGATTTGCATAAAGCATGGGACTGGGCATCCTGGTGACCAGCCATTTTCTCGTGAGTGAGGAGCGGAGTCCACTCCTCTTGAGAATAACCCGCCTAACATGGAAGATACGGACAACCCTAGTTGATACATGAGCTATTCAAGCATACAAAACAGAATGTTTATTTGAAGGTTTAGAGTTTGGCACATACAAATTTACTTGGAACGGTAGGTAGATATCGTATATAGGTAGGTACGATGGACTCATATGGGATAACTTTGGGGTTTATGGAATTGGATGCACAACCAGTATTCCCGCTTAGTACAGGTGAAGGCTAGCAAAAGACTGGGAAGCGACCAGCTAGAGAGCGACAATAGTCATGAACATGCATTAAAATTAATCAACACCGAATGCAAGCATGAGTAGGATATAATGCACCATGAACATAAATATCGTAGAGGCTATGTTGATTTTGTTTCAACTACATGCATGAACATGTGCCAAGTCAAGCCACTCGAATCATTCAAAAGAGGATACCACCCTATCATACCACATCACAACCATTTTAATAGCATGTTGGCACGCAAGGTAAACCATTATAAGCTCCTAGCTAATTAAGCATGGCATAAGCAACCATAATCTCTAATTGTCATTGCAAACATGTTTATTCATAATAGGCTGAATCAGGAACGATGGACTAATCATATTTACAAAAACAAGAGAGGTCGAGTTCATACCGACTTTTCTCATCTCAATAAGTTAATCATATAATCATCATTATTGCCTTTCACTTGCACGACCGAATAGTGTGGATAATAATAATAGTGCACGTGCATTGGACTAAGCTGGAATCTACAAGCATTCAATTCAAGAGAGAAGACAAGGTAATGGGCTCTTTGTTAGATCAACAATAATGCATATAAGAGCCACTCAACATTTTCATTATGGTCTTCTCCTATCGACCCACAAAGAACAAGAAAGAAATAAAACTATTTACTCGGGAAGGCTCCCAACAAGCAAAAGAAGAACGAGAAATCTTTTTGGGTTTTCTTTTTAGTTACTACTACAAGCATGGAAAGTAAACTAATTAAAAGCTACAACTAACTCTTTTTTGTTTTTCTTAAGGTTTGTCAAACACACAAGAAGAAAGCATAAAAAAGGAAAATAAACTAGCATGGATGATATAGTGAAAAAGTATGAGCACCGACACCTAGCATGAGTGTGTGAACAGGAATATAATGTCGGTGAGAAATACGTACTCCCCCAAGCTTAGGCTTTTGGCCTAAGTTGGTCTATGGCCATAGCTGGCCTAGCGGATATCCAAAGTAATAGTTTGGGTCGTACTATGAAGAATCCTTAGATTGCCACTCGTTGGTAATCACCTTTGGCTCCCACTGGTAATCAGACTGTCGTGGAGGATCAAACTATGGTTCCGGCTCTGGCTCTGTAGCTGATGTAGGGTTCCGATAGGCGTGAATGGTCTCCAATGGAACAAGGTACTTGCCTGCAGATAAATCAAACAACGAAGGAGCAGGCAAGGTAATAGTCTCAGGATGATTTTTACCAAATATTAATTTGTACTGAAGCGCCTTTTCCCTATTCTTAACAATAAAATCATGTGCTACCATACTCTTATAATCTAGATAAACAGGAGGCAGCAATTTCTCTTCCTTCTCATAATGCCTAATAGGTATGTTAAAGTGTGCAGCGAGGCGTGAGGCGAAGATGCCTCCAAGGACGGGGCCCTTAGTATGGTTAAGATTTAACCGATTTGCAACAATAGCACCCATATTGAATGTGTCATCACGAAATAAGGCATGGCAGAAAATAACAATATCAGGGGCACTCAGGTTTCCACAGTTTCTGCACCCAATTAAGCATCTACTAGCAAATATAGCAAAGTAACGTAGAACAGGAAAGTCTATGCTAGTAATTCATGCGTCGGAAACCTTCCTCGTTTCCCCTACATCAATGGTATCAATAAACCCATCCACATCGTCACGATGTGGTTCCTCTATGCTGCCCTCGAAAGGGATCAAACAAACCTGACAACAATCACGAAGTGACATCTCCTTATGCTCATCATATAGATAAAATTCCACCGTAGGTGGTGAGCTCCTAGCATGGAAATGATAGTTTTGCACAAAGATATTGGTGAGTAAGAGATAATGTTCGCGTTGGTCATGGAGGAAGGCGGTGAGGCCTGCATTCTCAGCCAATTCATAGAAATCATCATAAATCCCGGCTGCTCTCAAGAAATCACCACAAGGCCATTCACATGGCCGAACCTCCGCAGTGCGAGGAAGATTATATTTGGGCCTCTTATCCTCCTCACTTTGCTTGTCCTTCGAGCTTCACCTCGATGAGCCCCTCAAAAATCTCTTCATCTTTTTCTGAAAATTTCTGAAATTTTTAGTAAATTCAAAATAAAAGTGAACCAAACTCAACAAAATTGATAGCAACTAATCCTACAAGTGCCTAGAGGCAATATCATGCATCAAAACTACTTTTGACCATATAAATTTGACATGCAAGCTCAAGAACAGGGTCACCTAAGCAGCAAAAATATGCAATGAATAAAGCATGATACGTCTCTGTCGTATCTACTTTTCCAAACACTTTTGCCCTTGTTTTGGACTCTAACTTGCATGATTTGAATGGAACTAACACGGACTGACGATGTTTTCAGCAGAATAGCTATGGTGTTATTTATGTGCAGAAACAAACGTTCTCAGAATGACCTGAAACTTCACGGAACAACTTTTTAGAAATAATAAAAAATCCTAGCAAAAGATGAAGGCCAGGGGGCCCACCACCTGTCCACGAGGGTGGGGGCGCGCCTTCCCCCCTAGGGCGCGCCCCCTACCTCGTGGGCCCCCTAGAGCTCCTCTGACTCCAACTCCAACTCTATATATTATGTTTCAGGGAGAAAAAAATCAGAGAGAAGAATTCATTGCGTTTTACGATACGGAGCCGCCGCCAAGCCCTAAAACCTCTCGGGAGGGCTGATCTGGAGTCCGTTCGGGGCTCCAGAGAGGGGAATCCGTCGCCATCGTCATCATCAACCATCTTCCATCACCAATTTCATGATGCTCACCGTCGTGCGTGAGTAATTCCATCATAGGCTTGCTGGACGGCGATGGGTTGGATGAGATCTATCATGTAATCGAGTTAGTTTTGTTAGGGTTTGATCCCTAGTATCCACCATGTTCTGAGATTGATGTTGCTATGACTTTGCTATGCTTAATGCTTGTCACTAGGGCCCGAGTGCCATGATTTCAGATCTGAACCTATTATGTTTTCATCAATATATGAGAGTTCTTGATCCTATATTGCAAGTCTATAGTCACCTATTATGTGTTATGATCCGTTAACCCCAAAGTGACAATAATCGGGATACTTACCGGTGAAGACCATAGTTTGAGGAGTTCATGTATTCACTATGTGTTAATGCTTTGTTCCGGTACTCTATTAAAAGGAGGCTTTAATATCCCTTAGTTTCCGTAAGGACCCCGCTGCCACGAGAGGGTAGGATAAAAGATGTCATGCATGTTCTTTTCCATAAGCACGTATGACTATATTCGGAATACATGCCTACATTACATTGATGAACTGGAGCTAGTTCCGTGTCACCCTAGGTTATGACTGTTAGATGATGAACCACATCCGGCATAATTCTCCATCACTGATCCATTGCCTACGAGCTTTCCATATATTGTTCTTCGCTTATTTACTTTTTCGTTGCTATTGCTATCATCACTACAAAATACCAAAAACATTACTTTACTATTGTTACCTTTTGCTACCGTTACCACTACTATCATATTACTTTGCTACTAAATACTTTGCTGCAGATACTAAGTTTCCAGGTGTGGTTGAATTGACAACTCAGCTGCTAATACTTGAGAATATTCTTTGGCTCCCCTTGTGTCGAATCAATAAATTTGGGTTGAATACTTTACCCTCGAAAACTGTTGCGATCCCCTATACTTGTGGGTTATCAAGACTATTTTCTGGCGCCGTTGACGGGGAGCATAGCTCTATTCTTTGAGTCACTTGGGATTTATATCTGCTTATCATTATGAAGAACTTGAAAGATCCAAGAACCAAGATTTATCCCTCAACTACGAGGGGCGGTAAGGAACTGCCATCTAGCTCTGCACTTGATTCACCTTCTGTTTTGAGTAAGATTGCGACACCTAAACCTGCTTCTGCTATTCGTCCTGATATGTCGCATGTTATTGATGATGCTACTTCTGCTATACATGATAATTATGATGAAACTGCTTCTTTGCTTGATACTACTGTGCCACTTGGTGAATTTCTTGACGAACAACTTGCTAGGGCTAGAGAGATTGAAAATATTGAATCTGATAATGTTGATGAAATTCATGATGAAGACTTGCCTGTTATTCCTGAGGGTTATGTTTTTGATAAAGAAGCTTCTTTAGCTATTTTAGCTTGCAAAGATAGATACGAACTCAAGAGGTTATTAGCTAAATGGAATAAGCAATCTCTAAATGCTAGGATGAAACCTGAACCTACTTTTGCTACTTCACCTATCTGTGTTACTGATAAGGATTATGAATTCTCTGTTGATCCTGATATAATTACTTTGGTTGAATCTGATCCATTTCATGGCTATGAATCTAAAACTGGTGTGGCACATCTTACTAAATTAAATGATATAGCTACCCTGTTCACTAATGATGACAGAACTCGCTACTTTTATATCCTTAAAATATTTCTGTTCTCATTAAAGGGTGATTCTAAGATATGGTTTAATTCTCTTGATCCTGGTTGTGTGCGTAGTCCCCAGGATATGATTTATTACTTCTCTACTAAATATTTCCATGCTCATAAGAAACAAGCTGCTTTAAGGGATATATATAATTTTGTGCAAATTGAAGAAGAGAGTCTCCCACAAGCTTGGGGAGGCTTCTCCAATTACTTAATGCTCTGCCTGATCATCCTCTTAAGAAAAATGAAATTCTTGATATCTTTTATAATGGACTAACCGATGCCTCCAGAGATTACCTGGATAGTTGTGCTGGTTCTATTTTCAGGGAAAGAACATCAGATGAAGCTGAAATTCTATTGAATAATATGTTGACAAATGAAAATAATTGGACACCTCCGGAGCCAATTCCTGAGCCTATTCCTAAACCAACTCCGAAGAAGAGGGGTATTCTATTTCTCAGTCCTGAAGATATGCAAGAGGCAAAGAAATCTATGAAAGAAAAAGGTATTAAAGCTGAAGATGTTAAGAAATTACCTCCTATTGAAGAAATACATGGTCTTAATTTACCGCGTGTTGAAGAAACATATGATCTTAATACTTCACCTATTGAAGAAACTCATGGTCTTGATAACCCGACACAGGTAGTAACGGTAAATTCTCTCTATAGATATGATAAAGCTGAAATCCCATTTACTAAGTTTGCTAGCCCATGCTTAGATGAGTTTGATAAATTTATGGTTAAGCAAGAAGATTTAAATGCTTATTTTGGTAGACAATTGAAATACAATTCAAATATGCTTGAACACTTGGGTGATTATATGGCTAATGTCAAAGGTGAACTTAAACTTATTAGTAAACATGCTTCTATGGTTACCACTCAAGTAGAACAAGTACTTAAAGCTCAAAATGATTTGCTCAATGAATTGAATAGTAAGAATAATGATAATGTTGTTAGAGTTATGACTAGAGGTGGTAGAATGACTCAGGAACCTCTGTATCCTGAAGGCCATCCTAAGAGAATTGAGCAAGATTCTCAGAGAAATAATATAGATGCACCTAGTCCTTCTAAAAGGAAGAAAAAGAAAAATGATAGGACTTTGCATGCTTCTAGTGAACCTATTATTGAACCACCTGAGAATCCAAATGATATTTCTATTTCTGATGCTGAAACACAATCTGGTAATGAACCAGAAGCTAGTAATAATGTTAATGATAATGTTCATGATGATGCTCAACCTAGTAATGATAATGATATAGAAACTGAACCTGTTGTTGATCTTGATAACCCACAATCAAAGAATCAACATTATGATAAGAAAGACTTTGTTGCTAGGAAACATGGTAAAGAAAGAGAACAATGGGTTCAGAAACCCATGCCTTTTCCTCCCAAACCATCCAAGAAAAAGGATGATGAGGATTTTGAGCGCTTTGCTGAAATGATTAGACCTATCTTTTTGCGTATGCGATTAACTGATATGCTCAAAATGAATCCTTGTGCTAACTATATGAAAGATATTGTTACAAATAAGAGAAAGATACCAGAAGCTGAAATTTCCACCATGCTTGCTAATTATACTTTTAAGGGTGGAATACCAAAGAAACTTGGAGATCCCGGTGTACCAACTATACCATGCTCCATTAAAAGAAACTATGTTAAAACTGCTTTATGTGATCTTGGAGCCGGTGTTAGTGTTATGCCTCTCTCTTTATATCGTAGACTTGATTTGAATAAGTTGACACCTACTGAAATATCTTTGCAAATGACTGATAAATCAACTGCTATACATGTCGGTATTTGTGAGGATGTGCATGTTGTAGTTGCAAACATTACTATTTTAACGGACTTTGTTATTCTTGATATTCCCGAGGACGATAGTATGTCTATTATTCTTGGAAGACCCTTTTTGAATACTGCAGGGGCTGCAGGGGCTGTTATTGACTGCACCAATGTCCCTTTTCATGTTAATGGTAATGAGCATATGGTACACTTTCCGAGGAAACAACCTCAAGTTCATAGTATCAACTCTATTGGAAAAATCCCATCGATTATATTTGGAGGTTTTGAATTTCCTCTTCATACTGTCAAGAAGAAATATGATATTCTTATTATTGGGGATGTGCATATCCCCTTGAGGTAACATAGTGTTATTCGAAATTTCTCCGGTTCCATGTTATTTGGAATGAGTTTGTTAACAAGACCTGATCAACCTTGTTAGTGGATTCCTTTTGATGATCATGAGATGGATGAAACTAGAAGGCACAACCTTGTGTACCCTCCTTTTACTTTCTGTTATTTTTATTAAATAAAATAAAAATAGAATTTTTCTGTCTGTTATCTGATTATCCGTGCAATATAAAAATACCCCGAAAATAAAAGTTCTCCAAATGCCCTGAAATTTAAATATGATTTTTTCTAGAATATTTGAGAATATTTGGCACTGAGAACACAGCAGGGGGGTCAATCACCTGCCCACGAGGGTGGAGGGTGCGCCCCTGCCTCGTGGGCCCACGGTGGCCCTCCTCCACTTTTCCTTTCACCCACACACTCCTTCTTCCTCCCCCAAACACGAATATCCAGCTCAAACCTGAGTCCAAGCTCATTTTGCTGCCATTTTCGATCTCCTTGCTCAAAGCACCTCTCACAAAACTGCTTGGGGGTTGTTCCTTGGTATGTGACTCCTCCATTGGTCCAATTAGTTTTTGTTCTAGTGCTTTATTCGTTGCAAATTTGTGCTGCCTAGGTGACCATGTTCTTGAGCTTGCATGTCAAATTTATATGGTCAAAAGTAGTTTTGATGCATGATATAGGCTCTAGGCACTTGTATGAGTAGTTGCTATCAATATTATTGAGTTTGGTTCACTTTTATTTTGAAGTTACTAAAAATTTTCAGAATTTTTCAGAGGAAGAAATATGCTTAGCAAAATGTTCCAGGGTGGTTCTTCAAGGAAGCAAGGACCCAAGCTTGCAATCCGTGATGTTGATGATGAGCCACCAAGAGACGCTCCAGTGCATCCTTATGAATGGCCTTCTGAGAACTTTATGGATCGAGCGGGAATTAAGGAAGAATTTAACGCATATTTGCGTAACGCTGATCTTGTGAGCTTTGAGGAAGAGAAGTGCAGCCAGTATCACAATCTCACTAGTTCCTTTGTGAGGAGGTTTGAATTTTCATCTTCACGTAATTCTCCAGCTTTCCTGTTTGATCTTTATGAAAATTATTACACTATGGACTTAGAGGATTTTACCACTGCTTGCAAACATCCACAATGGGGTAGTATAAGGGATCCTCGCAAATCTGAATTTAGAGATTTTCTTGATAGCATAACTATGGGAGAATCTAGAGATATAACACAAGCTACCATAGGGAGCATTCACTTTCCTGCTATACATTATTTTGCTCTCTTCATAGGTAGATGCATTAATGGTAAAGATGAGGCATGTCACATGTGTGTCCCTGACCTCAGTATTCTTAGGAGTGCTGTGTTAGGAGATAAATCTTATAAATTGGGAGCCATTGTTGCACGTAGGTTGCATCTTAATAGATTTAATGGATATTTCTTTGGAGGAATTTATGCAACCCGCATAGCTAATTTTCTTGGTATAGCCCACTACAAAAAAATACACTTCCGTGATGATACATGTTTGTCACAGTAGGTCACGTTTTTTGTCATGCATGTACATCCATGACGATTTTATGACAGAATCAAGATAGTCATACTTGTGCTGTCGTAGAAGTGTTCCATGACATTACCAAAATTATCATCACGGAAGTGTCCACTTCCATGACGATAAATCGCGCATCACATAAGTGCTTTCGTCAAGGGTGACCGACACGTGGCATCCACCGTAACGGAACGCCGTTAAGCTATTGGGTCGGGTTTTGGATCCGATAACCTGTTAACAGCCCCGACCAATGGGGATTTTCCACATGTAAAATCACCATTGGCTGGAGGAAACACGTGTCGGCTCACCGTTGGGACAGATATCATCCGCTCATTGGACCGAAGGCGCCTATGATACGGCGACACGTGGCACAGCCCAACAGAGGCCCATTCCTGTGAAAAGGCCGGCCCGTTTGACTTGGTCAAAAGGTGGCGGGCTGGCCCACGGAAAGCCTGTTAACGGCCTGTTCGCATATAGCCCATTTACAGCCCGTTACGCCCTATCCGAATTAGGCCTGGTAGCCTCATCTGGGCCGTCCAATATGATTCATCCCATTTTAACTTCCGGCCCATGTGTGGCCCATGACTTCTTTCGGCCCATATGAGGACCTTTGTAACTCTTGGCCCATTAACGGTCTGTGGTGAAACTGGCCCGTAATGAACAGTGTATCACTTTATACCCATTAACGGCCCGTTATTCCATTGGGTCGTTTCCAGCCCAAGTTATCTTTCGGCCTTCTCAGGGCCCATTCGTTCTTGGGCTCATTTGCAGCATTCGGTTACATACGGCCCGTTACTATCATTTTCTGCTTGTGGGCCAAATTCAGCCCGTCGTTACAGTCGGCCCGTTTGCGGACCGTTAATACGTTGGGCCATTTTCATGTCAAAAAAACCGTTGGGCTATTTTCATAGAGTTATCAAATACGGCCTATTAACGGCCCGTTATGGTCCACGAATAGTACGGCCCATGATTGGCGAAATGATGATACGCCCCGTAGAAGGCCCATGGATCCTACGGCCCGTATGAGGCCCATGGATAGTATGGCCCGCAGAAGGCCCATGGATCGTACGGCCCGTAGAAGGCACATGGACCCTACGGCCCGTAGAAGGCCCATGGACACTAAGGCCCGTATAGAAGGCCGATGGATCCTACGGCCGGACGAAGGCCCATGGATCATACGACCTGCAGGAGGCCCATGGTTACAACAGTCCGTGTGTTGCCATGATTATTTTGGCATAGTTACCAAAAATAGGCTATTGTGGCCACTAGAAAAAAACAGAAAAAGAACTGCAGTGACTACAACCAAACAACTAAACAAGACAATAAGGAAATAAATAAGCAAGCAATTAACGCTAGCCTATTACCGCTATTACACATATTACATCCAGTGGGCATCAAAGTTCGCCACCAGTGCAAATATAGGGAACAAAGCAGCACATTACATACACTGGCCATCAAAATTGGCCACCAGTGCAAACAAACACGGCAGCAAAACAAGAGCATAACTGAAACAACTTCAGAAGAGCTCAAGAAATGTTATCCTGGGTATCCACCATGCTGGCAATAAGCTTAGCAAGCTGATTAGCTTTGTCCTGTTTGGCGCTAAAATCCTCCAACGCTTGCTGTTGCACCAGAAAGTATGCATCTGAATGCTCCAGGGACTTCCGCAGTCCTTCCACTTCTTGTCGCAGCACAGCTGATCGATGTCTTTCAGCTTGTAGTTGAGACTCAAGAAACCGAACTTATTCAGACAGTGAGATTGAATAGCTTGTGCAAGCGGTAGTGGCCAGTAACTCGAACACTAAACCAAGACAGGACTTTGGGGTTGTCTCGCTGTCTTCAAGATAGTCTTCCTTAGCTATTTTATCAGCTTTGTTGGAGACCAACAAGGATGTGCCACTATCCTGAACCTTATATGCATTACTTCCTTTACCATTGCTTAATAAGGCACTCTTCCCCAATATTCTGTCAGCATTCTAAAAGAAGAAACAAGCAGACACATAACAAGTTTAGGATGTACTAGTATATGAAACTCATTTCGGTGAACCAGTTCATTAGTAAGGTGGACAGGATTAAACTACCAAGTCTTCTATTGCCACGTACTAGTACATAATAAAAGCATCAAACAAACATATATCTATGTCCTATGGTCACTTCATTGTCTTGCCAAATCAAAATAGAGACACGGTTCAAATCATATTAGTTCAAGACAAAGCAGCAGTGAAAGAATACAAAGCGTGGGAAACTACACGGCACAACAAGATTTCAGATGGGTACCACGGGTCTACATGTACAACAACACTATTGGCTCTGTTGTGATGCTAGTAATGTGCATGATATGAAAGTCAACTGCATACACAATTGAAATTGAAATGATCAACAAAGCTATTGATAAGAGCAAACCTGTTAAAGAAACATGCGTGAACATACCTGTTGTGCCATTGGATTTTCGATTTGATCCTTCAATTTAAAAATAATTTTGTATGAGTAAATACAGTGATACAAGAGCAAAGCAATCAGAGTTAAAAAAAGGCATGCCTAAGCGAGCGCTTAAGCGTGCCTAGGCTCTAGGCGTTGGCAAAACGCATTGCGCATAACTATGCATAATCTGTGCATAACTGCGCATAAGCATGCGCTTTGGTCAGTAAAGCGCAAGGCGGTGGCAAAACGCACAATTAACGCCTAGCGCTTTTTTGAACTATGATAGCAATGGAATCTTAAATTAGAACAGTTGTTCTTCAGGTTTAGGCACTTGTTCTACCTGAACAGAGTACAGTAAGACGCAAGAATATAATACTTAAAAATAGAAAATGAGCTCATAGACCTTACCACATTCTTGGTTCGGGACCTGTCGTGGTTTTGTCACGGCAGATGTCCTAGAGAAAGGACTTAGTCGTGGAGCCATCGCGACAGGTTAGCTTGAAGGGGTTAAAGCGGACACAGGGACGCAAGAGAGTTTATACTAGTTCGGCCCCTTCGATGAAGGTAAAAGCCTACGTCTAGTTGTGATGGAATTGATGGGGTTCCGATGACTAGGGAGCAAAAAAGCTTCGCCTATGTCTCGAGTTGTTGTCTGTTGTCCTTGAACCGCCGCCGGGTCGTCCCCTTATATACACGGGTGACGCCCGTCAGTTCACAGAGTCCCAATACTGGCTCATAGATGTGTCCGATTTGGTCTCTACTTATTCCTAACTTATAATACAAGTTAACTACCAATGCCGGTTTACGGCTACAGGCCTTGAACCGACCACGGGCCTTGAGCCCTCATCTGCCTTCTTGGGCTTTAACATACTTAACTACTGACAAAGTTAACCCGGCCCAGATAGGCCAGTTTACGCCCAGTAGTAATATCCCCAACATTAGGCCCCAAATTGATTTGAACATGTTCATGTCAATCCTTTAGCAAAAATCTTCATCTTCAATATCTTCTTGCAGTTTGTTGAACCGCCGTGATGTCATCTTCTCTGGTCGTTGCAAACCGGCGTGACGTCACCTGTTATAAAGGACCTTAATAGGTCTGCGACAATTAAGGCGACATCTTTGTTTCCAAACCCTCGGTCCCTTGATTTTCGCGCCTGACTCCTGTCCCTTGCCTTATAAATAGGACCGAAGGGTCATTTCTTTTTCCCCTCCGTGCCCTTCTGCTTCGTCTTCCTCGCGTCGCCCAGCTTCGGAGATCCGCCACCACCGTCAACCTCTGCATCAACCTTGGCCGCTGCATCAACCTGGGCGCACCAGAGTACCGCGGCAACCTTCCGCGTCTTTCTCATCTCAGTAAGTCTTCTGTTCTTTTCAACATAGATCTGTTCTAGGGTTTCATGTTCTTCTAGTGTTCATCGCCTGTTTCGTGTTCATATGATAGCTCCTAGATGCATCTGTGAATCCTTGCTCTGTGTAGCGGTAGGTTTTAGCATCCACCTTTAGTTTCATGCCTCAAGACCATAGATCCATATGTATCTCTGCCCATTGATTTAGTAATGTTCTTTTTTGAACCTTGAATATTTTCCTTCTTTTCTGAACTTGCTTCAGATCCGTTGCTGTAGAGAAGTCTTGTGAAATCTGTTTCTGTAAACTTACTCATCTGCTTCAATGTTTAGACCAGGCAGTTTAACTTTGTAGAAAAAATTGCCAAACCGGTATATACCATTAGTCCCCTTGTTGAACCGCCAGATGTTGTTGCTTCATAAAACTCCGGTTTAGATAGATCTGTCTCCGGTTTAACATTGCACATACCAATGTACCTTAATCAATGCATTTTTGAACCGGGATCATCTACCTTGTAGATTTCATCATGGCCAAGCAAGTATATGAGTGCAACTGGGTTCCTTCTCGCGTCACAGAGGCTCAACTGGACGATTTAGTCCTGATCGGCACCTTAGGCAGCAAAGATACCATCCATTGGAGGGCTCCTGGCAAAGAATGCCCTCCCACACCTCAAGAAGGAGAGGTCGTCGTTTTCGTAGATCACTTAGCCCGGGGCTTTAAGCCGCCCGGTTCTAAATTTTACTGGGACGTTTTAGCCGATTTTCAACTCCATCCACAAGATACTGGCCCCAACTCTGTTACAAACATGTGTCACTTCCAAGTGCTCTGTGAGGTGTTCTTTCAAGAGGAGCCCACAGTGGAATTGTTCAGAGACTGTTTCCATCTAAACCGCCGTACTGAGTTTACTGAATTGGGTGGCGTAGCGATTCAGAAAAGGAAAGAGGTCACATACCCTCATGCCAAACTGCACAGCCACCCCAAAGAGTGGAGTCAAACATGGTTCTATTGCAAAGACACCTCCCCTGCTGGTGAAAATCCATTTCTTGGCTTTTGTCCGGAGCGGCTCAGCAATACACACCCCTTTCCGCAAAGGTTGACTGCCCAGGAGAGAAGCAAATATGCTCCTCAACTGTCGAAGCTCAGAGCCTTTATGGCCAACGGTTTAACAGGGGTTGATCTCGCCCGCTGTTGGATATCATGGAGCATACTGCCCCTTAGTCAGCGCTCCGGTTTGATGTGCGAGTATACTAGTAGTGTTGATGACCCACTGCGACATTCCAACATCCAGCTCACCAATGAAGAAATCACAGAGGCTGTGAATAAGATGTTGAATGAACCGGAACACATCTGTGCTAAGACCGGTCTGCTTCCCTTCTGTGCCACCAACAAACCGCTAGCTGTAAGAGTTTGATTTTTCTTTTTGCTAAATCTGCTATTGATATATCTGGTCATTGTTTAATATCAGTGTCTGTGTAACCAGGGCAATGATCCATTTTGGAGCAAGAAACTGCCGCAGGAGAAACCAGAAAAACCAGACAAACCGGAAAGAGCAACCCGGCAAAAGACTAAAGCTGTGAAGAAGACTGCCCACAGGAAAAGAACCACTGCATCCTCTAATCCGGCCCCTGATGATGATGTGGATAATCCGGACCTTGAGGTAGGGCTTGACTCACTTGGCTTATTTTTCATGCGTCTTATTGATGATGATATTTGTCAGGATGATGCCGAAGCCAGCCATGCTGATGCTGCAGAGGTAATTATTCTCTCTTCCGATTCAGAACCTTTGGCTTCCCTAAAAATCCTTCAGGCAAACCGGAAAGTTAAATTTTCTCATCCTCTTGCTTATTTGGATCCCAAATTTCTTATGAAGACCCAACAGCACGAAGCTCGTCGCACAACCCGGCATAGCGGCCAGGTAGTTACCTCTGCCGGTTTACCGAACAGTCTGGTTCGGAAACGCCGTTCAGAGGTCTCTAATTTGCTTGTCAGTGCTTGTCCTAAAGCGGGCTGCTTTCGTCAACCTCTTAATCCATCTGACTCCGATTACCAGGTTACTTCACACTCATCCTCTGGCGAGTCATCGGCTACTCAGCTGCCACCGCTCAAAACGGTGCTTGGGTAAGCTATACTTATCATAATATTTGTAGCACATCGCCTTGGAACATAAGCTGTATTTGATTTTGTTATTCCTTTCAGGGCCAAGCCTAGGCCAAGCAAGAAAGCTCGTCTGGACAAAGCGGCCGAAGAGGATGCCGTCCTTGAACCAGGCAAAACACCAGATCTTGAAGCGGCTATTCCTGAGGATATACCCAATGATCCGCCGCAGCAAGACGACGATATTATTGCTGAAGAGATACCTATTGATACCTCAAGTCCTGTCAATCAGCCCACAAGCTCCATCCGGATTGAGAAATCCACCGGTCCAACAAAGCCTACTGACAAGCCAACAGCCCCAGTGCAAACCGGCGATACCAAGGATGATGAGGTTGTCATTACTGGCATTGGCCATACAGAGCCAAGCAATCCTGTCGCTTTGTCCAAACATTCTGCCAAGGAAGAATTTGCTGCCTTTGGCAAAGGCAAGTGGAATGCTGATCTGGCGACTTACGCTGTTCTGAACGCCCAAGATATCCATTCCGGCTACCTGAACCGGCTGTATAACAGTCGTGACTATGAAGTCGGTCTGGTTAATATGATGAAAGATAAATATGAGGTAACTTCCATATGCTCTTTCCTGTTTGTATATTTCAATTCTTGTTGACGCTCCTAGCCCCCGAGGACCGGTTTGTAATCTTCTTTCAAACCGGGACTTACTAATATAAATCTTAATGCTTTGAAATTCGCTGATGTAGTCCCCAAGGGCCGGTTCAACTTAGCGTAGTTAAACCAGGACTTTAAGTAATTGAGATCGCCGCATCAGAATATATACGAGGAAATAGCCATTAGCCCCCAAGTGCCAAGTTGAATACTTGTATTGATCTTGGGACTTTGCAAGCAATTGAAAGATGAAGATCGAATATGCATTAGCCCCCAAGTGCCAAGTGCATAACTTGTTATGTGGTTGGTACTTCAATCCTTGTACCGTTTTGCTGAATCATATAACTGTCTGCATGCAGGCTGAGCTGAAGACGAAAGAAAGCCAAGTCACCGACCTCCAAGATAATCTGAAATCCCAACAAGCTGAAACCTCCAAAGCAAAAGAGGAATTAACCAGCGCTTTAAGCGCCATGGAACAGCTTAAGGAGAGCTTCAAGAAGAAGCGGGCGGATTGGGCCACTGAAAAATCCGCTTTAATCAAACGAGCAGAAGATGCCGAGGCTGCACTAAAACCGGTGGCGGATGAACTAACCAGCATAAAGCGGCACGTGCATGCCATGAACACTGCTATCTTTGGTAAGACAGTTTGACTTCTGAATTGATTCTGCCGTCTTACAGAGCTGCTGGTTTGTTTACCCTTTATGATATTTCAGGGACACGCATTGGTCACTTGGGGTCAGATGCGCGGAAGAAATTGAAAGCCACCTACACGTTGGTCGAACAACTGTACACTGGTGCACAGCGGATCATCTGTACTGCATCCCACAACAAGCCGGCGCCCACTTTGATTCAGGACACTCTGATGAAACTGTCGGTGCTTCCTGCCCGGGTTGAAGAGCTGAAGAAATCTGCTACTCGAACCGGTGCGATCAATGCCTTAATCCGGGCAAAAGCTTGGGTGCCGGATTTTGATCCTATTGAAGCGGCTCAGGGCTATCCCAGCTTGAAGGAAGACGGGTCGGAGTTTAGTGAAGCGGATCTGCGAGCAATAAACCGGGAGGTGCGTCCGCTAGCTTGTCAATTGGCTGAAGAAGCAGACTTGTCTCATTATCAAGCCCAATACGACAATCAAAACAAGCGAATAGCTGCACCAATTCATGAAGCGGAAAATCTTATCCCTCCAATCCATAAGCATACTTATGCTCCCGATATTGACCCGTCATTGCTGATCCATGATGAAGTTGTCTTTCAAGCATTAATGGGAATCGACTGGACAACTGTTGATTTCTAGCCGCTGGGTAGAGAAACTGAAGCTGAAGCGGCGCGGGATGATCCACAACCATCAGGCTAGGCTGGTGACCAAGCTTGAACCGGAAGCCAGTTTAAAACTGCTTCTCCCTTGCGAAAAACAATGATCTTATTGTGGGCACCGTGTTGCCTTGTAATAGGCTAGCTGATACTTTTGATGTTGATATGCCTTCGTGCATAATTACTGCAACTTGCTCTTCCTTTGGGTGATGAACTTTCCAAAGTACTTTCTGCAATAAAAAATCTTAAAGTGCCACCGTGGTTGTACCGTCAGGCGGAATATGATGTCTGCATACATGAAATCAAAACATCCGAAATTTTTAAGTATATGACCAAATTTTTGAGATACATAATACCTGCCATCGTTGAGCGTGAAGTTGGCTTGGCCAATCCTGAAGCGGAATTTTATAAACCCACACTATTGGAGGAGATAGCAGCTCCTATATATATATGATGCCGGTTTACCATGTAAACCGTGCCGGGTTATAATAAACACCGTGTTAGTCCATAATAGGATGTTAACAAAAAAATCAAACCGGGCAAATAGTCTCCGGATTAAAATGAACCGTGTTTCGTCAATTGACAATTTAAACCGGCTTAAAACTTTGTCGGTTTAAAAAAACGCAATAAAAAGAAAGAAATATCTTTCAAAGAAAAATGTGAAGCAAAGGTAATGACAAAACCGTTTGCAAAAAGAGGCTTATTTGAGCTGATCAGATGGCGTTACCATGGTCGAACACGACCAAGCTCCCGATAGGTGTAGCTATGGTTCAAGTCAGCCAGGTCCCCAAATGAAACCGTGGCATTTATGCCGATCAAGTGGCATGGCAATGGTTCGGGTTCGACCAAGCCCCCAAGTGATTCTGTGGCCTTAGGCCGATCAAGAGGCATGACTGGTTCAGACGTGACCAAGTCCCCAAGTGATCTGGTGGCTCTCGCCTATCAAGAGGTATTGCATTGGTTCGGACACGACCAAGCCCCCAAGTGATATAACATGATGCTTTTGAAAAGCTAACTCAAGGGGTAAACCGGAGGCCGCTTTAGAACAACTCCGTGTAACCACACATGATGTAAAAGAACAGATACCCCGCTTTAGCTGAGGTTCCGGTTTATTATATTTAATCAGAATATATACATCGTCGTAATATGTACATAAGTAGAGCCAATGGCTCAGGTATAGTAAGGCCGAACATGAGCTATGTTCCACGGCCTGTTGGTCTCCTCCTCTGATGTACGTGAGTCTTTATGCTCTCGAATATCGATCAGATAGTATGACCCGTTGTGCAGATTCTTGCTGACCAAGAAAGGCCCCTCCCAAGGTGGGGATAGCTTATGCATATCAGTCTGATCTTGGATGAGTGGAAGCACCAAATCTCCTTCCTGAAAGGTTCTGGTTCTGACTCGGTGACTGTGATAACGACGAAGATCCTGTTGGTAAATCGCCGAGCGGGCAGCTGCTATGTCACGTTCTTCATCCAACAGGTCCAAAGCGTCTTGTCGTGCTGTCTCATTGTCCGCTTCAACATAAGCCGCCACACGGGGTGAATCATGATGGATATCACTGGGGAGAACCGCCTCCGCTCCGTAAACCATGAAGAACGGTGTGTATCCTGTTGATCTGTTGGGTGTAGTATTGATGCTCCATAACACAGATGGTAACTCTTCTACCCAACAACCCGGTGTTCTCTGCAAAGGAACCATTAGTCGGGGCTTGATGCCTCTCAAGATCTCTTGATTAGCCCTTTCTGCTTGACCATTGGACTGTGGGTGTGCCACCGATGAAACGTCGAGCCGGATGTGCTCCCGTTCGCAGAACTCCTTCATGGCACCTTTGGAAAAATTGGTACCATTATCTGTGATGATACTGTGTGGAAAGCCAAACCAGAAAATCACTTTTTTGATGAACTGAATCGCCGTGGCCGCATCACACTTGCTAACAGGCTCTGCCTCCACCCACTTTGTAAACTTGTCAACCGCCACCAGGAGGTGGGTCTTCTTATCATTGGACCTTTTGAAAGGCCCAACCATATCCAGCCCCCAAGTCGCAAACGGCCAAGTAATTGGAATCATTCTCAATTCTTGAGCCGGCACATGAGCACGTCTTGAAAACTTTTGGCAACCATCACATCGTCTGACCAGATCCTCCGCATCAGCATGAGCAGTTAACCAATAGAAGCCATGGCGAAACGCTTCAGCCACCAGCGATTTTGAACCGGCATGGTGACCACAATCTCCTTCGTGGATCTCACACAAAATTTCACGGCCTTCTTCAGGAGACACACAGCGTTGAAACGCCCCTGACACACTGCAATGATGCAACTCGCCGTTGATAATAGTCATGGATTTGGACCGCCGGATTATCTGTCGGGCCAGAGTCTCATCCTCTGGTAACTCGCCCCAGTTCCTGTATGCCGGGTAAGGAAGCGTCCAATCCGGAATAACATGAAGAGCTGCCACCAATTGAGCCTCCGGATCAGGAATAGCCAAATCCGTTTCACCAGGGATCTTGACCGACGGGTTGTGCAGCACATCCAGAAAAACATTGGGCGGGACCGATTTGCGCTGAGAGCCCAGCCGGCTTAAAGCGTCCGCCGCTTCATTCTTCCGCCGGTCCACGTGGTCCACCTGATAGCCTTTAAAGTGACCTGCAACAATATCCACCTCACGACGATATGCTGCCATGAGTGGGTCCTTGGAGTCCCAAGTGCCAGATACTTGCTGAGCCACAAGGTCCGAGTCACCAAAGCACTTAACTCGACTTAGATTCATCTCCTTAGCCATCCGGAGACCATGGAGCAAGGCTTCATACTCAGCTGCATTGTTAGTACAAGGGAACATTAAGCGGAGAACGTAACAAAACTTATCACCTCGTGGGGAAGTTAATACGACTCCAGCCCCCGATCCTCCCAATTGCCTGGATCCGTCAAAATGGATGGTCCAATATGTGTGATCCGGCTTTTCTTCAGGTGCTTGCATTTCCGTCCAATCATTGATGAAATCAACAAGTGCTTGAGACTTAATCGTCGTTCGAGGCACATACTTCAAACCGTACGGCCCAAGCTCTATAGCCCACTTGGCAATCCGGCCAGTTGCTTCCCGGTTCTGGATGATATCCACCAAAGGAGCAGAACTGACCACCGTAATTGGGTGCCCTTGGAAGTATTGTTTAAGCTTTCGGCTTGCCATAAAAACTCCATACACCAGCTTCTGCCAATGCGGATACCTTTGCTTGGACTCAATGAGTACCTCGCTGATATAATAGACTGGACGTTGACCGGATGCTCCTTACCTGCCTCCTTTCGCTCCACCACAATAGCCACGCTGACCGCACGAGCATTAGCAGCAACATATAGCAGTAACGGCTCCTTGTCAATGGGAGCGGCGAGCACGGGCGGATTGGCCAATTGCCGCTTTAAATCTTCAAATGCTTCATCAGCAGCGGAACTCCAGACAAACTGATCCGTCTTCTTCAGCATCTAATACAAAGGGATTGCCTTCTCACCAAGACGATTGATAAACCGGCTTAACGCGGCATCTGGCCTGCCAGGCGTTGAACATCATTGATACACTTCGGTTTAGCCAGGGAGGTGATGGCTGTGATCTTCTCCGGATTAGCCTCAATCCCCCTGTTGGACACCAGAAAACCCAATAACTTGCCCGCCGGTACACCAAAGACACACTTGTCCGGATTAAGCATCATCTTGTATGTCCTCAAGTTATCAAAGGTTTCCTTCAAATCATCAATCAGAGTCTCCTTCTACCTGGACTTAACCATGATATCATCCACGTAAGCATGTACATTATGGCCAATCTACTTGTGAAGACAATTTTGTACACACCGTTGATAAGTTGCCTGGGCACTCTTGAGCCCAAAGGGCATAGACACATAGCAGAAGGCTCCAAAGGGAGTTATGAATGCCGTCTTCTCCTGGTCCTTAACTGCCATTTTGATCTGATGATAGCCAGAATATGCATCCAAAAAACTTAAACGCTCACAACCCGTCGTAGCATCAATAATTTGATCAATACGGGGGAGGGCAAAAGGATCTGCTGGACAAGCCTTATTAAGATCTGTGTAATCCACACAGATGTGCCAGGTGCCGTTTTTCTTAAGGACCAGCACCGGATTGGCAAGCCACTCAGGGTGAAAAACTTCAACAATAAAGCCAGCTGCTAAGAGCCTGGCTACCTCTTCTCCAATCGCCTTGCGTCTTTCTTCGTTAAACCGGCGGAGGAACTGTTTCACCGGTTTGTTTTTAGGATCCACATTAAGGGTGTGCTCAGCGAGTTGCCTCGGTACACCTGGCATGTCAGAGGGCTTCCATGCAAAAATGTCCCGATTCTCACGGATGACCTCGATGAGCGCGCTTTCCTATTTCGGATCCAAGTTGGCACTGATGCCGAACTGCTTGGACGAATCTCCAGGTACGAAGTCAACAAGCTTAGTTTCTGCTGCCGATTTGAACTTCAGGGCCGGATCATGCTCTGTAGTTGGCTTCTTTAATGGAGTCATGTCCGCCGGATCAACATTGTCCTTATAATACTTCAGCTCCTCGGTGGCACAAACTGACTCTGCATAGGCTGCATCTCCCTCCTCTCACTCCAAAGCGATTTTGCGGCTTCCGTGAACCGTTATTGTCCCCTTGTGACCCGGCATCTTGAGCTGCAAATACACATAACAGGGTCGTGCCATAAACTTGGCGTAGGCCGGTCACCCAAACAGGGCGTGATATGGACTTTGGATTTTCACCACTTCAAACGTCAATGTCTCCGACCTGGAATCATGATCATCCCCAAAGGCCACTTCCAGAGCTATCTTACCAACAGGATATGCTGATTTGCCAGGTACCACACCGTGGAACACCGTATTAGATGGTTTGACATTTTTATCTGTTAGTCCCATACGACGGAAGGTCTCATAGTACAAGATATTAATGCTGCTCCCTCCATCCATGAGCACTTTGGTGAACTTGTAACCTCCCACCTGAGGCGCCGCCACCAGAGCCAATTGACCCGGATTATCAACCTAGGGAGGGTGATCCTCTCTGCTCCATATGATTGGCTGTTCAGACCAGCGTAGATAACGGGGCATGGCCGGTTCAACAGAGTTGACCGCCCGCCTCTGAACCTTCCGGTCTCGCTTGTCCAAGCTAGTGGTGAAGATATGGTACTGCCCACTACTCAACTGCTTTGGGTTGCTCTGGTAACCTGATGGTTGCTGCTGTTGGTTGTAACCACCCTGGTTGTTCTGACTATTTTGATTATTATGTCCGCCCGGATTACCATTAAATCCTAAACCGGAATTTCCTCCACCGTAACCCGGCCCGGATCCTGAGCCACCGCCGGAGCCATGATCATACCGGAAAGCATTAGAATTCTTGAACTCCTGCATAATGAAGCAATCCTTCCAAAGGTGGTTTGCTGGCGCCTCCTTCGTCCCATGTGTTGGACAGGGCTGGCTCAGTAGATAGTTTAGGCGGTCCGGGTTAGGGTTGGGAGCCCCACTGTGATTTTTAGGTTTACCCTTGTGTCGCTGGCCATTGTCCTGCGCATTGGTATTAGCCACAAAGTCCATGTTACCATCCGCTTTACGCTTGCCTCCACCACCATTGCCTGCCCAGTGATGCTGCTGACCTTTGGAGTTGTTGTTTCTCTTTCCCTTCCCTGCCTTGTCATCATCAGATTCAAGATCCTTGGTACTATCAGAATCAGCATACTTTACCAAAGCGGCCATGAGGGTCCCCATGTCAGTGCAATGACGCTTCATACGTCCCAGCTTCAGCTTTAGGGGCCCAAACCGGCAGTTGCCTTCTAGGGTTAATACTGCGGTGTCAGCGTTGATGCGGTCTGATGAATGCAACACTTGTGAAACCCGGTGCACCCAATGAGTCGTCGATTCTCCTTCCTCCTGGACGCAGGCAGCTAAGTCCACTATCGACATAGGCTGTTTACATGTATCCTTGAAATTGCTGATAAACCGGGCTCGTAATTGGGCCCATGAACTGATAGAATTAGCCGGCAAGCTTTTTAACCAAGTACGGGCCGTTCCTTCAAGCATCATGGTGAAGTATTTCGCACATGCCGCATCATCCACATCAAGCATCTCCATGGCCATCTCATAGCTCCCCACCCATGTCTCTGGAGGTTGATCCGCCGTGTAATTTGGTACTTCGCGTGGGCCTTTGAAATCCTTGGGCAGGCGCACATTGCGTAAAGCAGGGACAAGGCAAGGCACCCCCAAAGAACTAGAAGTAACACCAGGTTCGATTGAGATAGTTGGACGAACCGGCGTGAGCAGCCGAGCCTGATGCTGTGCGGCTAACTCGGCCTCCCTGCGCGCTCGGGCCCGGTCCACCACTTCCTGAGCGTTATCAGCACCACCCGCCGGGTTGTTGCCACGGGGTGCTCCACGTCGTTCATTACTCGACACTGCCGGTTCATCCATATGTCTGCTATAGCTCCGGCTTGGACGGGGGGTCGAGTGGATCCGGTCGCGGCTGTACGAGTATGCTTCCTGTTGGACCAAAGCTGTCCTCAGAAGCTCCTTGACCCGTCGCGTCTCTACTTCCTGTGGCGAGTCACCTTCAATTGGAATGGCCTCCAGCCGTGCAGCAGCGGCAATGAGATTGTCCATCGGGTTGGAGTAGTGACCTGGAGGTGTCGAAACAGCCTGAGGTATAACAGTATTTTGACGAGGCAGATCCATCCGACGGGGCTGAACCGGCGCGCCGGTCGCAGGGGCTTCCGTCCGGTGTACCTCCAGCGGATTACTGGTTCCTGCTCCTAGGGTGTTGAAAAGGTCTCTGGCCTCGAAAACCGAAGGCAAACGGGATCGGTACTTCCTCTTCATGACTTCATGCGACGCGTTCTGGTCCAACATGAGCCTGTAGGCTTGTGCGTCTAAAGCGGCCCGCTCTGCGGTCATCCTGGCATCCTCAGCTGCCAGGTCCGCCTTGGCCTGGGTGATCTGTTCCTTCACCTTTGCAATCTCCGCGTTGTGGACTTCCTGATCCGCCGGATTAGCCTCTGCCATAAGCACAGCCAATGCATCAAATAGATCTGATAGAACTTGAGCCAGCGGGTGCGCAGAGCTCCCTGCCCCAGCAGCTGTCGCCGCTGCTGAATCGGAGGTTATTGGCGCAGCAGTCGAAGAATGAAGTGCTGCTTGCGTGCCAGCCATGAATATTCCAACTCGGTTGGGTAGATCAGAGGGGTCCGGAATATTGTCACCATCGGAACAGCCCCCAATCCGGCCATCTTGTAGCTGATAAAGAGATTCGGTTTCTCCAGATGACTCATCGCCGGAGTAAATGACGGTCTCGCCTCCAGATCCCGATCCGTCCTCATGACCTCTTCCATGGATGACTCCCACGAAGGCACGCTTCATGGCCGGTTTAACCCGGGCAGACCGCGCACGCTGAGCCGTTTCGACGAGGTCGGTGCAGATATTCGGCTCAGGGCCCGGTTCTCCAATCTTGCCGATGAAAACGTGTGTGCCACCAAAGGGGACCCGGTACCCGTACTCAACTGAGCCGGCCTCGGGGCCCCAGCCTGCATCATCGATGTAGAGCTTGCCGCGACGACTCTTAGTCATCCGACCCACGGCGTAGCCCTTGAGTCCTTCAAAGCGGCCCTCCAAGAACTTGAAACCATCGTGCGATAGCCCCATGGTGGGCGCCAACTGTCGTGGTTTTGTCATGGCAGATGTCCTAGAGAAAGGACTTAGTCATGGAGCCATCGCCACAGGTTAGCTTGAAGGGGTTAAAGCGGACATAGGGACGCAAGAGAGTTTATACTAGTTCGGCCCCTTCGATGAAGGTAAAAGCCTACGTCTAGTTGTGATGGAATTGATGGGGTTTCGATGACTAGGGAGCAAACAAGCTTCGCCTATGTCTCGAGTTGTTGTCTGTTGTCCTTGAACCGCCACCGGGTCGTCCCCTTATATACACAGGTGACGCCCGTCGGTTCACAGAGTCCCAATACCGGCTCATAGATGTGTCCGGTTTGGTCTCTACTTATTCCTAACTTACAATACAAGTTAACTACCAACGCCGGTTTACGGCTACAGGCCTTGAACCGACCACGGGCCTTGAGCCCTCATCTGCCTTCTTGGGCTTTAACATACTTAACTACTGACGAAGTTAACCCGGCCCAGATAGGCCGGTTTACGCCCAGTAGTAATATCCCCAACAGGACCAGTACAGAACAAGGCGTTCCCAATCATCGTCCAGTAAATGTGTCTTAGGAGAACGTAAGGGAATTTGATGAGTTTCTTTGCCGGTGAAGTACGTTTTCTTCAGGTAATTCCGATACTGCCACCAAGCATTCTTGAAGATAGCAGAGGTATTATCACAGGTTACCTCATCCTGAGTTTCCAAATCGGTCCTTCTCTATAGAGAAATATGGGAAAATTTTGTTGTATTATAACCATCATGGAGGTAGGATGTATGGGACGAAGCAAAGTAATTGCCATGAATAACATTACTTACACATAACTCCTAGACAAACACCTGCAACTGGCATTTTCCTTCATCTTCAGTATAATATTTCCAAGATGGGAAGATACACACATACGATTTAACAACATCAAATGCGATAGATGCTAAACTACGACTAGTTGGTTGTGCTTCCTCCACAAGAATAGGCGTACTAACTGGTGGAGTTGGGGTTCGCCGTGATAGTACTAGCCCTTTGGGCACTGGAGCTACCTTACTAACTGCTCTTGTTTGGGAGCTCTGTGGTGGAGATGGTGCTGTGTCAACAGGAATTGGGTTACTATCGGCTGGGGTTGGGGTTAGATTGGGAGAAGCTGGTTCTTTGTCCATCGTAGTAGGGGTACAATCTGTGAGAGTTTGGGTTATGTGTGGTAGGGCTGGTTCTTGTGCATGTACAACCGGGGTGCTATCTCCACCAAGAGGTAGCACTGTTTTATTTGAAGACTGTGTTTTTAGTCCGCTAGATACTGGAATCACCCGCTCCAATTCAAATGGCTGATAAACAGGAAACATAGTTGAATGTATAGACATTGTATGAGAGACAGATGCAATAGATAGTGTGGAAAAAAGAGGGCATGAAATAGTTGATATGTATATTGTTTAACTAAAACAGATAGCATGACATAATTTCACATATATGATGTCTATCTAAACTGGATAGCATAGCATAACATAATTTAAAGATATGATGAATAACTAAACAGGATCGCATGACATAATTCACCTACATGTTATCTAAGTAATCAGGATCGCATCATTTAATTCACATATGTGATTTATATGCTAAATAGAGGGCATTTGATATGATGTCTGAACTAAGATCATGGTGTTGAATATTGTGTATATGATGTCTAAACTATGCAATGAAGGACACCGTATGCATGATATGAGCAGTATAACCGTGCCAAGTTAGAGCATACACCTCAGTGGGGGAATAGGACTGGTCATCTGTCTCTGAATCCATCTCTGAGGAGCTATCGGGACCCAACAAGAGATCTGCTTTGACAGGTAGCACTGTCTGCTCTGAAGGCCTTGTTTTCACTCCAGATTTTTCCATCTCCCACCCAAATTGCTGATTCACAGGAAGAGTAGTTTAATGTACAAACATTGTCGACAAATGGAAATGTAATGAAGAAAAGGATAGGCAAGATATCATTCAAATATATGATGCCCGGTTAAACAGGATGGCATTGCACATTTCACATATATTATGGCTGGCTAAAAGACATGAGACTGCATAATTCCCATATATGATATAGAAACTAAACAGGCGGCATTACAGAACATGTATAAACTAAGCAGATGACATATATGATGTCAAAAGTAGGCACTGCAAGGCGACATATGCATGATATGACTAACACCATCATGCCAAGGTAGAGCAAACACCTTGGGGGGGTAAATAGGAGTGGTCACCGGCGTCTGAATCCGCCTCAGAACAGATATCTTCCTCTAGATTACAATCTGGAGAGGGGTGGGGAGGGTTTGCCTTTGAACCCACCATGGAGCGATGTCTGCATGACATTGTATTGCCGCACAAAACTCTTCTCTTTTTCTCTACATGTTCAGCATGACTGTGTACAATATATGACATGCATACGAAAAAAATATGGTGATATTATGTAAGGAGAGCATGCAGAAATTTAGAGTGATGGTAACAACCAGTGGATTGACGTTTTTTCGTTGAACCAAAATAGCCCTAATGGATCGACGTGAATGTATAGTAATAAGTGATGCAACAAGTGTACAACCTCTTTGCCGTAGCCGTGTCGACCTCAGCATCATTGGGTTGGTCGCCGAAGCAGTTGAGGCAGAGGTGGCTGTCGGAGGTGTGGAGGAAGATCTGAGGAATCTGTAGACGGCGTCCAAGGCACTGCTCTGTTGTGATGGATCGTTCTGTCATTGGAGCAGCTCCGGTGAGCCGTAAGACATCAAGGCTGAAGCAGCACAAGACAGACATCATCAATCTCAAGTGGGATTCTAATAGCATCTCCAATAGATGATGTAAAATGGATGTAAAATTAACATCACCAAAGACCACCTGACTACAACAGATGAGGTAAAAACAGTTGACTCTGAACTTAACTATCGAAACTGAAATTTACTGTGGAATCTGAATGCTACTGTCGAAACTGAATGCAATGGTAGCAGAGTGGCACTTGACATGTAGTTTAGGGAGGGCCTGCAGTTCATCTTCAACCTGCACCCCCCTGAGCCGCCAGCCACCACCGGCTGAACCGCCGGCCCCAGCGTTGCCTCGCCGCCCCAAAACAACTCGCCACCGCCGCCCCGGCCAGCCCTCTAGGCCCCCCGCCCCACCCTGAACACTAAGATAGATAGTGGGGTACCTCTCCGGCGAGCCCCCGTCCCCGTTGCGGGTGGTTCTTCCTTAACTCTGGCGAGCCCCCCCCCCCCAACCCCTAAAAATCGACTGACCCAAAAGTCGATTCAGTCGACTGAAGTGTGGCTTAATCGAAGCAGAGTAGCAGCACAAGCAAGGGGGAGAGCAGCAGCAGCAGTTGGGCGAGCGAGCGATCGAGCGAGAGCCGGAGCAGCAGCAGCGCGAGTGAGCGAGCGAGAGCCGGAGCAGTAGCAGCAGATCCGGCTGGTATGGACACCGCCGCCGAAGGGGCCTCGCACTGGGGAGAGCCGCCATGGAGATGTCATCCGCAGCGCCGGCTTCAAGGTAGCCGCTCCATGGGGGTGTGGGATGGAGCACCGTCGGTGCCGGGAGGTCGAGTTTTGGAGAAGGTGCGATGCGATGAGTGTACAACCTCTTTGGTGGCGCCGAGTAGGCCTCGGCTTCATCCGAGGAGTCGGTGAGGATGCTGCGGTTCCGCTGGAGCAGGTTAAGGCGGCGCTGTGGGGATGGAGCATCCGCGATAGACGAGGCGATCATCGGAGCAGCTCCTTGGAGGTGGAGGACGGGGCGGCTGAATCGGCAGGACGGTGAGATGGATGAGGATCCTCATCTGGGGAGGTGGATGAGGGACGTCGAGCTGTTGCGGTGGACGACGTCGTCGGGGAAGAGGTTCCGGCTGGGCAGCGGTGACGTGGCGGACGGAGGAGGGTGGGGTTTCGCGGCTGGAGCGGAGAGGCTATGGTGGCCTAAGATTTCAAATGGCGAAAAGGGGGCGATGGGAGGGGTTGAAGCATGACTTAGGGCCGCGCTTGTCCAAAATGTAGGGTGTGTTACAAAAGTACCCCCCACCGATTTGAACTAGCGGCCCTTTTGGCTCAGGGTTAGAAGGGGGATTTTGCGTGTCGGGATTTGGCAGCTAGAGGGAGTTTTCGCGCGCGTTGTAATTTCGGGATAGCAAGGCGCGGGTTGTGAAGGCGCCAGTTTTGGGAGCACGATATCTAAATTTTCGGGATATAACAAGACGCAGGTTGAATTTTAGGGACAAGCCTAACGTGTAGTAATATTGTACTTGTACGTACCAAATCAATTCGCACTTCCCTCGACCAAAAAAACGAAAAAAATAAAACTATTCACACCACACAAAGAGAGAGTCTTGCCCCGTTTTACTATACAAATGCTATTCAAAGCTACTCCCTCCTTCCATCTATATAGGGCCTAATGCGTTTTTCGATGCTAACTTTGACCAAATATTAGAGCAATGATATATGACATGCAACTTACAATCACACCGTTAAATTCGTCTGTGAAAGGTTCTTTCAATGATATAATTTTCACATTGTGCATGTCATGTACTATTAATCTTGTCAATAGTCAAAGGCGGTCTTAAAAATCTCATTACGCCCTATATAGATGGAAGGAGGGAGTATGAATCCATGTTATGTCCGATTAAATTTTTTCGCTTGTTGTATAATGCATGTAACCTACTCATACCAACATTTGAGTTCATTCCAAATGTCTATACTACCGCTGCAATTCGAACTAAATTTGAATTCGTTTCTCTATTTCAATAAGAATCTACAATCATGATTGTTGCCAACTTCAACCATCATAGTTTCCTTGCTATCCACCAGATATAAATCGGACGGCCCATAATGCAGGATGGCAGGCACACCATCATCAACAACTCTATTTTTTATAAGAGTGGAGATAAAATATATTAAATGTAGTATAACATGTTCATAACCACACCATGTGTATCACTATTATATATTATCACACATGCGTCGGTTTGAAACACTATGATAAATTCTTCAAATATCCGAATTCACTTTTTATAATGAAGTATATATGATCTCTATTTGTCTTTTACACCCACACAACCCTCTTATCTTTGTAGCTAGCGCTAACTTTCTCTTGTGCATGCACACGCCCGCATCCCTCTCACCCTCCCTCAGCATTCTCTAGCTCCATCGCGCAAATTCGTCTTTTCACTTTAGGTCGTTCACCCACGGTGTGTGTAGGCCCCCCAGCTCCTTCTTTATGCCACACGTCGATTGATATGCCTCTCTAGCCAGGTGTGAGCACAAACACAAGCTTCCCCTCTTCTCTTGTCACCGTCCATGCCTCACTCCCACCACTCTTTTCATCGTTCTCGTACTTGCACACTCCTCCCCCCTCGATATAGTATACCTCTCGTACCACCTCCTACATGCATCCCTCTCTCTATCCTTCTCCTCGTGCCTCATTTGCTTCTAACACACACATGCATGTATACCGATCGATCTCCCAACTATACCTAGATCGACTTTAACTACCCCCCCCCATCGATCGATGTACCTCACAAGTTATGTCTCTCCTTTGTCTAACAAAGGGCGATTGATCTTCCTATGTAGTTACGTCTGCTTACCAAAGCCACATCGTCCCCCCTCATCATTCGAGCATGCCTCCTGACCCGTCTCTCGCACGCACGTGCACAGACAACAAGCAGCCATCTCCTCTCTTATTGATATTGTGGGTGTGCCCTCCGTTTGTCTAGCAAGCCTATCCCACCATTTGTTAGAAGCAACTCCACTACCACCCCCTCCAACACTCTAGCTCTGTCTCTCTCCTAACCTTATTCCTCTCCTGCACATATGCATGGATGCCGATCGATCTCCCTTAATACATGAGGCAGATCGATCTCCTTAATACATGAGGTAGGCCTCTCTCCTCCTCCACACATATACCAGCCATTGTACCTCTATAGTTAATTGGGCCTCCCTCTTCCCCCACCACACACCAATAGTTGAGCGCTGCAGGTAGGTATCCATGCCACAGAGACAAATTGCACATGTCCCATCTCACGTTCTAGTAGGCCAGCCACTCTATATCTTTGACGTGGGCACACACAAATTCGATGGCACTCTTTATCGATCGCGCGCGCACACACACACACACATCACCCCTCTCTTCGATTCTATGGACACCTCAAGCCAATGATACCTCCACTCTCTTCTCGTGGATCGTCCCCTCTATATATATGTTATATCCAGGACTCTATTTCACACACATGCATATGTTACATTTTTTGATTGACCCCCCGCCCCAAAAAAAACTCTCAAGAACCCACACACTATATCTCTCTAGGTTTGTATCTCTCTCACACAACCCCACGTAGGTGGTGTACGTATACACGAAGAGAATAGGTGCACCCGTGCACGTACTCACGCTTCGTGCCCAGCCACACCCGCGCGGGTACACAGTGGAGCTCATTTCTTTATGAAATGGCAACCCACATGCTAATTTGAATGCCCGTAGCGGTTGTTTACCTAGGGAGGTCGTGTACCACGCGTGCACGAAACAAAGTTCGACTTGACACGTTGCCGCGTTATTTTTAAATAAAGTTATAGCGCTCAATGGCACGTACACATAATATAAAACGATTTTTATGGAGAAAAAGGTAGTCCGCTCACTATATACAATGGAGCCTGCCTGCCTGGTTTGTCGCTCTTCAGAGTATCTCACACAAGGCTGCGGTGGCCTCTCTCTCTCTCTCACCGTTGGTCACTGATCCGGCTGCATCCCGTCCGCCGGGGGAAAGGGAGTGCGGTGGCCTCTCTCTCTCTCTCTCACCGTTGGTCATTGATCTGGCCGCATCGCGTCCTCTGGGGGAAAGTGAGGAAGTGCATCGTTTCTCTGTTCGACGGTGCCGAGGCAGCACGTCCCGATCTGCGGTACACGCCGTTCTCTCTGACCAAGCTCCGGCGCGGCAGGGCCTACGCCACCTGCTCGCAGATTCCGCCCGCCGCCGCTCACCTAGTTACATCCCGACGACCTCCAGGTATCCCCTCTGGCCTTGCTCCACTACCTGTCTTCCCACATCGCTGCATGTGGATCTTCCATAGTTCTTTACCCAAAACGTAGCTCGTCCGGCGTACTTTCCATATTGCATTCTCGTCCTCACACCGTTTTAGACAAACACAACCGTGTTGTTATCTTCCCTTAGGACAAGGAATATGCTTCTTTTTTGTCGTCGCATGTGTCATCAACTGTTATTGGCCAGTATTTATTTCCTTTCTACCTCTTTTTTAAAAACAGGGCTATCCATTTCACCTTGTTGCTATTGCGACCTTTTGGTGAACTGCACAAATCACTTTTTTCTTAAGAGTGTTTTGTGCAGTTGTAATAAAATGTCACACGGGCAACGTCTCTACATTTCAGTGCGACTGCACAAAGGGGGATTGGTTTTGCTCTATCCTCCTCATCCAACTCCGAGCTTAATCTTCTCCAACTAGTTAGTCTTAAGAGAGACTGCAAAGGTGACCGGCTTCTATTTGTGTGTTTATTGTTTCATCAGCAGTCCTCTATTATCGTAATCACACTTAATATCTTTGGAACAGGGACACTCAGCTCTATTTTAGTGGAACTACACAAAATGATTGGAATGTTGCATGCTCCAGACAGCTACTTTTTTCCCAACATGCCTTGTTGATTTAGACAGAGCTGGGGGGAGGTTGCTGCCAATGAAAGCATGGATCAATTTTAATTTAACACCTTCTCACAACTCTGTCTTCAGTTGTGATGTAATTATTAGCTCTGATCTGCTAATAATTGGCATGCATTAGCAAGGAAGTTAGTTTTTTATTGTTTTCGAAAGAGCATCAATGGCAAGACACGCGAAACAAAAGCTGAAAGCTCACACCATTGTACAATTTCATGTCGCTGGAAAATTATTTGTATAGTACGCCAATTATGTAAACAAATGATAGAAGCTTGATAGCATTGCCAGAAGTCTCTTCATCATCCGGGTCCATGTGCCATGCACAAAATTATACTCCTTCGTTCCTAAATATTTGTCTTTTTACAAATTTCAAACGGGCATATTTTAGAGTGTAGATTCACTCATTTTGCTTCGTATGTGTACTCCCTCCGTTCCTAAATATTCTATTCGTCTTTCTAGAGATTTCAACAAGTGACTACATACGGACCAAAATGAGTGAATCTACACTCTAAAATATGTCTATATACATCTATATGTGCCAGTCCATTTGAAATCTCTAAAAAGACAAATATTTGAGTAGTCACTCGTTGAAATCTCTAGAAAGACAAATACTCCGGAGTATATTTAAGAACCGAGGGGGTAGTGCACAACCGCATGGAAGACTCAGCCCGGTCGTTGCGCCGCATTAATAGTGAGTAATGAGAAGTCAAATCGTAAGCCCCACCTTTCCCACTGTAAGTTGCTCTGAAGAAGCAACCATCAATACGCTCTTCTTTGAATCCGCTCATACTACTCCATCCATCACTGTTTATACAGCGCGCTTCAGAAAAAGAAAAAAATCTGTGGGACCAAGGTGACTAGCGATCGGCCTGAAAAATAGCATTGGTAGTTATAGCACGGCATCTATTACTAGAGGGAATAATGCGTACACACATGCATGCAGTGCTTCCACCCCGGGTACACACATGCATGCACTTACTCCACTCCGTAGTAGTACAGTACATGGAGAGAAAATTGTGGACTTGATTGCGGTTACCACGCCCTAATTAATTGAGCATTAAACCAAATGCGTCTAAAGTCTCTCTGGTGGTGGAAATGCATTGAGAGAAATGCATCATAATGAAGCGCGCCCTGTAAACTATGATGGAGGGAGGAGTAGTATGAAGGTGCAAAACCAAGTACGGCAGTCGGTCAATGCACCTCCTCTTGGCATATCACTGACATGTGGGACAGGAGTGTGAGCAAACCGATCTCAATTGATGGCAAAGAGCCAACCCGCCGTTCCTTGAGAGAGACGAGGAGCGAGAACACACAGACGGGCTCGCATGGAGGCCAAGATATATTCGAGCATGGTTGGTTGATCGATATCATTCATTACATGTTGGGCTGCCATTTTCCGCCCTTCTCTGGAATAAACGTGTACTTTATCAGAGATAAAAAAATAAGAGTACAGACGCTCCACCATGCGGTTCGAGTAGTAGTACTACTCGTACTACTGCGCTTGGCTCTTTGCCTCTTCGTGAAGTCGAACAATGATGGTACTCCGCATGTTGGGTACTACAGTGTATACCTCTGACAATCTGACACCGAATGGACTGATGCATGTCCACCGAGGGTAGGTTGCATTAGTCAAAAGGTGTAAGCGAGCTTCACATTGTCCTGCAAGCTTCTCCTCGTTCTGCGAGTTGACGGGACACACCAAAAAGTAGTGCTAGTCTATACTCCCTCCTTTCCGGTTAATATGGCTTAATCTTTTTTGCAGGTAAATGAGAGAGCTTTATTCATATATAAGCATTCTTAGGACGATCAGCCAAGACACTGGTCACTAGGAAGCGAGGTACCCCGCAAAAAAAGAAGTAGGAAGCGAGGTGTTTCATCAAGCCAGCTCTCGGCCACATTCAAAGTGCAGCAAGCACGGTTCACACAAAGATGCGCCGCAAGGTTTGCTGACCTGTTTACATGTTGAATAACAAAAAATAGGAAATATTACCGAGCGCTACTATTTGTAACAGGATATGAGCCAGAATTAAGCGTGAATTGTGGCGAGTGTTCCATGCAATCAACTTCCATTATCACATGCGATAACCCTCGAAGAGAACCAAATGTGTTGGAGATTGCTTTATCACATTTTAAAATTATAATAAGAGTGCAGACGCTCCTCCATCCGGTTCCTAGTACTAGTATAGTACGTACCTTTATAGACTATAGTAGTAGTACTAGTAAACTTTGTGCTTGGATGTTCGCCTATTCGGGAAGTCGAACAATAATAGCACTAGTAGTATAGTGTATGCTTCTGGCAATCTGACACCGAATTAACTGTTGCAGGTCCACCGCCTGAGCGAGGGAGAGCTTGCATTAGTCAAAAGTTTCTCCTTGTCCTGCGAGCCACCGCACGCAAGCTTCTCCCGTCCTGCAACCTTCTCCTCGTTTGGCAAGTTGACGGGACACAACAAAGTAATGCTAGTCCATAGATAAATACACTGTCTATCACTGTATATTTCTAAAAATATGGTCAGTGAACTTCATACTACGCTCATTGCGCTCAATATATATATTTTCCAGTGTTTATACGGTCACTAGCTCACCCTGACTGAGTATGTGTGTGCATGCACGTGTAGGTTGAGCACTTCAGCGTGACCGTGTGTGTTCTGTCGTGTGCTCGGACATGCATGCATTAGGGCGTCGTGCGCATTTTTGCGTCCATGTGTACGTGTGACTGTTGCATACACGTAGGGGGAGTACATGTAGGGGCCACTAAGGAGTAGTCAAATCACATAGTAAGTTAGTCGGAAGAAGCAACCATCATTTCACTCTTGAATGACACGTACGCAATATAAAATGGTTGATATGGAGAGAAAAAGAAAACCACTATATATACACTAGCAGGAGCCTAAGCTACAAGCCTGCTTGCTTAGGTTGCTCTCTTCACAAGCATAGAACGACGGGCCTGATCCCGCAGCTGGGGGAAGGGAACAATGTTCTGCGTAGACGCGGTCGACATCGACGAGGGAGAAAACCCACAGTCGGTGTGTCCCAATCGGGGGTCACCGCGGTATGGGCCGATGCTGTGTCCCAACCGCCCTTCTAGCTACAGCCCGATGTCCCAGGTAGTCCATCTTCCTTTTGGAGCCGGCTTGCTCCACTGCCGTAGCTCATCTCCATGTCGATCTTTCTCTACTTCTACCGACTTCTACTTGTGATGAGTTTATCTCTCATGAACTAGTGCCAGTACTATTATTCTAATCACACTTCTTCAATATCTTTGCCATCAGGGATGCTCAGGTCGAATTTAGTGGAACTGCACAAAAGCATCGTATGATCCGAGGGTGCCAGCCGTCTTTCCTTTGACAGGTTCTACCTGGCCAGGAAATTAAATCATGTTTAGGGTTTAAGTCGTAGTGACCCCATCAGTAGTTTTTCTTTCGTACATGCTCTCACAACTTTTTTCTTTAGTTGTGAAGTAAATATTGGCTATGATCTATGAATCATTGAGATGCATCAGCATGCGTGTTAGTTTTCCTTTGTATTTGATGGAATGTTGTAATGGGGCAACCTTGGAATAGGAATGAAAATGGAGTGGAAAGTTTCCGTTTTTCTGGAGAAAAATGGAAACAGAGAGAAACCAACGTTTCGTTTCGTTGGATCGCGCCATCGAGCAAAACCAACATTTAAATCACGTCTGGCGTGTTCGTGTCTCACTCTCCTCCACGGCTCGACCCCACATGGTCGCTCGGCATGCCACTCACCACAAACCGAGTATACGATAACTTTCCCGCCTGCTTGTCGATGGATCGCGCCATGGAGTACTAGCACTACTGGAAGAGATTGACGAGTTGGGGGAGGACAGCTAGCTATAGCATAGACTCCCAAGAACTTTTCACATGCATGTTGTAGCCGGCTATTGCGACCTTTGAACATGGAGCAGCCGCGTGCACCCGGAAGCGGCGCGGGCGATGCTCTCTCGGCCGACGCGCCGCTTCAATGCCGGCGCCAGTGAGAGGTCGCGTCCGCTCTGGCCGGGCATGAATGCGGCACTGACCGTTTCGGGCGGGAAGCACGTGCGGGTGATGAAGAGGGTTCAGGTTGGTCAGGACCGGCCGTGGCAGCGGTCCGGACGTGCGCAAGCAAGAGATGTTGTACGTTAATATTGTTGCGTATATAATTAACAACGTAAATAATGTGCCAGTTGGACAAATATGATTGGAGATGGAGATGGAAATGGAATTTTACGTAAACACGGATATGCATGTCTATGTCTGTGTGTGTGTGCGCGACGACTCTCGCGACCTGGAAGCGGGGGCGTGTTTTTGATCGAGTTTTCTTTCTTGGTACGTTAGAAAATCAGTTTGTCTAATTCACATCTAGATGTTATTTAAGGATATCACATCTAAGCTCCCACAAGTATATAATGTAGCAACAAGAAACAAAAAAACTAGGAGAAAAAATAGACCACAAACAGAGTGGACATCAACTTAGATGTGACATAACTATGTCACATCTAGATGTGTCCTAGACAGACCCTTAAAAATTTGTCCGCCAGTTTTCGTTTCTTTTTTCCGGGAACACGCGTATTCTATTTAAAACCACTGCTATGGAGAGATTTTTTTTTTACTCCATTATAGCCTCTTGTTTGATAGAGTTTCTCGCGTCTCACTCTCTCACCCTCTCCATATCAAAACAAGATGACAGTGTCCACTCTATCTCTCTCCTCACCGGTGGTCACAGATCCGGCCGAGTCCCATCTGCTGCGGGAGGTGAGGAGGTGCAGTGCTGACGTTGTCGCGGCGACGGAGGAAGCCGATGCGCACCGTCCTCTCGGAGTCGGCGTTGGCGCGGACGAAGATCCTCCGCGCCCTTGTTCGCTGCGGTCGTGTGGGCAGATCCCGCCCGCCCGCCTAAACGACATGTCGCCCACCTGAGGTATAACTTCTTGTACTGGTCCAGCTCCATAGGTCGCTGCGTGCGGGTTTTCTTCTATGCGACTACTCCCCATCTCCCCATGCATAGTAGCTAGGGTTCGTCGGCTGGTCCAACATCACCTACTAGTACTATTATAGAGGAAATGCCACTCGAAAAGTTGTCCTGATTTATGCCTCGGTGGAGGTACACATGTTGTTTTGACAAAAAATACATGGTGGTTGTGCGGTCATTGTCCATATGGTGGTAGTAGTATCACTGGTTAAATGAAGAAATGTTTTTTCCTCGGGTATCCTGGTTTAGTTCCCATCAAGATAATTATGATGCTTCTGTTTGTTGGTGTACTTTTAATTAATTCTTATTGACAATTGAGATGTCGTTGCTAACCCTTTTTTATATTTTTGGAAACAGTGGTGCGTGTCTCCATACCCGGGCATGTCTTCCTCAATTTTAGTGGAACTGCACAAAATTGGATGGCCATTGTTGTTCCGCCTCACTGTCCTCTGCCGCGTGGTTCTTCCTTCCTCGAGCTTGATTACTGAGAAGAAACAGACCACAGTGAGGATTTGTCGAACTTCATAGGTGCCTCACCCAAACTTGATGCCAAATGGATGATGCATCACCACGATGACCTATCGATGCTCATGGTTGCGCCTCATGGTTGCATCGGCTGCTGAAGCTGATCGATTTTCAATGAAAAACAAGCTGTCTTCCATCAGTGCTCTTTGCTTGTTACACACAAAGATGATATCCTTCGTCAGTTCACCTTGGTTGCGTTGGAGACGCAGTCGTCTTTCACGTTGGTGCAATTCTATCACACAATTGGCTATGAACCAAATGTTTCCTCGAAGAAGGATCGACATTGGTACTAAGAGCATAAGTTTTGTATTGATTTCTAAGACTTCTAACAACTTTGTCTCCAGCTCCCCTGTAATTTTATTTGTCCAGCTATTAACTTTGATTTAAGAAATGGTGTGGACTAAAAACCCGGATGGACGTAGTAGCCCTCCATTTTTATTTACTCCGCATATTAGATTTGACTGAAGTCAAACTTTGTAATACTCCCAAACCTTTCCGATAATTGAAATTAAAATTCTTAATTTGTACACACTCTCACACGTTTCCGATAATTTGGCACATGTGTGGTTGTTCACTTAAGGGAGGGTAGTGTACCACACGTGAAGGACAGGAAGTGCGACCAGGACGCGTGGGCGTGGATTGTTAGTTCATCGGAAGTAGTACTAGTTTTCTTCACTGTACATTGAATAAAGAGTTTCGTTTTGTACTTACACAATTTAAAACGATTGTTATGGAGAGAATAAGAAAACCACTCCACTATATATTAGTCGTATACACGAGAGTACTATATGGACGCAGCTTCATTGACTTAGTGCACCTGCCTTTGGATTTATGACAGGTGGGCCCAAAATGTGGCTGGCTCACCTGTCATACAGCCAAAAGCAGGTGCAGTGAAGGCACCGGAGCTCAGTCTGTACTACAGTAGTATATATATAAGCGGGAGCCTCAGCGCTTGTTCGCTAGGGTTTGCACTCTCCACACGCTCGCCGCACTACATATATGTTACACGCTGGAGGCTCAGCGTTCATTTGCTAGGGTTTCCTATATTCACAGTCTCTCACCCTCTCTTCACCAGGTCTAAACAAGATTGTGTTGGCCTCTTGTCTCTCTCTCCCCCTCACAGCTGGTGAAGGAGGCGTATGTATCCCGTCGCACCGAGAAGGGGAGGAGGTGCAGCGTTCACTCTATCGCCTTCGGCGATTGAGGCAATCCACTGCCGGCTGCGCTGTTCTCTTTCACCCAGCGCCTATGCGGGAGGGCCACTGACCCCTTTATCCTCACTGCTGTACATAGTGTGGGCAGATCTGTCCTCCCGTCGCACGCCTTGCCACATCCCGACGACCCTAAGGTATAAGTTTCTTTGAAACCGTCATTGCTCTAGCTGCATGTGGATCTTTTTCGATCTGTAGTCGAATCTAGGTCTTGGTTCAAAGAGGAAAGACGGGTGTGGTGGGCTGGAGCAAGAATCTAGGACGTGGTTCAATGAGGAAAGGAGGGGCGAAAATAGTATAGACTGGCTATCCAGCCGCTTTGTAGGTTGAAAAGGGAAAAAGGGGGTAACCCAGTACACATATCTGTAAGGAACCGATCTCTTTGTTGAAAAGGGAAAGAAACTGGGGGGTCGGGTAGTTTGTGCAGGACTAGATTTGCTGCCCTCACATAGGAAGAAGGTTCAAAGAGAACAAATATGGGACCAGCGCATATATGCTACTTGGCTACATACTCTGCATCACCCATTTATACGTGTGGACGCACATGGTGCTGGCATGTCCCATACAGCTATTTTGCTGTTGTTAATCTAAGAATGCCGCCGGAAAATTGAAGCAATGCCACTGTTAAAAGTAAATTACATTTTTTTAACGAATGTTGTTTCGAGAGAATGTCTCTGTTAATATGAATCAATGCAGCCGTTTTAGAAATGCTACTGTCCTACTTTTTTTCCATCCAAGATAAGTTAGATGATTCTTTCTGTCACCGTTTGTTTCATCCTCCTTTATCGACAAGTAATTGTTTCTTTTTTGCCTCTGTTAAAACAGGGGTATCGATTCAACTTGTTGCTATTGCGACATTTTGCTTCGCAACTCAAAACACTTATGTTTTAAGAGTGTTTTGTGTAGTTCAACTTGAATGTCACACTGGTGACTTTGCTTAATTTTGGTGGAACTGCACAAAAGGAGATTGAGATTTGTTTCCAGTCTTCGTGGCGAGTTGTTTCAAATCTCGGTCTCAACCACATGATATGCAGTGTGCTTTGAGATGTTGTGCTACTTGTTTTGGTACTGTTTTAAATAAATGTTGAATTGAAGCTATTGTATTGCTGTCTTTTCCCATTAAGTAGTGAACAAAAATGGGACCAACCCAGACATGATGCTTGTTGCTTTGTTACAAAAAATTCAGCATCACCCCCTTTATAAGCCAGTAATTGATGCCACTCTCAGAATTAACTACTGAATCTTATTTCAAAACTGCAACACTTGTTAGGGATTGGCGGGATTACCATTTTTGTGGCCGCATGTTTCATCCTCCTTTATTAGCCAGTAATTGATTCCTTTTTTGCCTCTATTTAAACAGGGATATCTATTCAACTTGTTGCTATTGCGACATTTTGCTTCGCTACGTGAAACACTTTGCTTGATTTCAGTGCAACTACACAAAACGAGATTGGATTTCCTATTCGTGTTGGCAGATTCGTATCTTGTCCGTCTCATGAAAGGTCAGTACAGGCCTTCATCCACATGATTGTGCAGTGTGCTTTGAGATGTTGTGCTACTTGTATTGGTACTGCTTTAAATAAATGTTGAATTGAAGCTATTGTATTGTTGTCTTTTCCCATTAAGTAGTGAACAAAAATGGGACCAACCCAGACATGATGCTTGTTGCTTTGTTACAACAAACTCTGCATCACCCCCTTTATAAGTAGATGGAAGCACATACTGTTGTTGCGCCCACTCTCCCCTGGAACTGTTTATGCTTTTCGTTAATCTAATGCCACTGGTAAAATTAAGCAATGCCACTCTCAGAATTAATTAACTACTGAATCTTAGTTCAAAACTACAACACTTGTTAGGAATGGTACTATCCTGCTTTGTAGTTCTTTCTACATGTTTAACCAAGGTATTGTTAAGATAATGTCTCTGTTAAAATGAATCAGTTGCATTGTTTTAGGAATGGTACTTTTCTGCTTTGTCGTTCTTTATACATGTTGAAACAAGGCATTGTTAAGATAATGTCTCAGTCAATATGAATGAATCACACTGATGGAGAATTGCTACTCTCCTTCTTTGTTTCCCATTAAGATAAAGTAGATCAGTAGATGCTTTTCTTCTGGGAGTACAAGTCATCAACCGTTATTTCTTAGTAATTGTTTCCCTTATACCTACTATTGCTTACAGGGGTATCAAAATTAAAGCTCGGTTTTATTCCGACTACGATTTTAGTTGAACTGCACAAAAGGAGCCAATGTGTAAGGCAAAATGCTGCATTACTGGGTCCAGTTGGTTGTTCCACTTTGCAGAAAGAAGCAGTCATTGTTTGCGCTACATTACAGAAGGAATGACCGAGAAGCTTTACGGAGTATTATTAGACACCGGTGACATGACTAGTCTGCAGAGACCATTGGCAATTTAACAACACATGGAGTGCCCTGGGCAAAAAGTGCCCAAACAAGTACAAGAAGCTACGACAGGACTCCACGATCATAGGCATTACATATTTTGAATGGGATAAGCTTGTCAAAGTTTAATCATTGATGTTAGCAAGAAGATGTTAGTTTAATATATTGGAATTGGAAAACGTTGTCAAAATTTGCTCATTGATGTTAGCCAGAAGACATGCATTTGATATTTTTGAGTGGGACGCCCTTGCTGTGAGCAGCGTCGAGTGTTTTTTTTCCTATTCCTGTGTTCAGTTTAGAAGTAAATAGTTACTCTGCTGAGATATTCCCGTGTTAAGATTTTGTTCTGAATATTGTCTATGTAATGCCAGGCCTTGTGTTTGATTGCAAAGTTGAGCTTGGAATGTTGTGGCATGCGGCATCACGAGCTGTTCACCGTGCCTCCTCAGAATAATGCTTCGTATTGTTTTGCATGTCGATCTAATGCCAGTGATTTGCTTGTTAAGAAGATCATCCTCTTCTGTTGTTTCTGTGCTTAAGAAGTTCATCGTCTGATGTTTCATTCATAGCCTATACGACAAGTCGGGTAGGTTAGACGTGAAACCATATGATCTTCTAACCAACTCATGATATTAGGCCGTGATTGGATCGTCGTTTTCCAACCAAAACCGCTTGTAAAACTGACGCTTGTAAATTAAAGCAGATGGTCTCGTGCGAAGGCGCTTGGTTGGTCGATTTTGACTAGTAAAATATTGGCAGTACTTCACACACGATAAAAACGTTGAACGACACTCGGACGATTGCTAATCCAGCCGTTAGCTGCTGTTTCAGCCTTGCCCATGGATGGCATGATACGCACGTCGTGCATGTACCGTCTGGTAATGTCGTCCATATAGCAGTGCTCATAAAATATACACTGGTCTCTCGAATTACACGCGTAACCCGCCGGTTTTACTTATAGACCTCGGGCCCTCGGTTTCATTACGCCTGTGTTTTATGCGTTGTTTCCGATGACGAGTAAATTACACTTGTATGTTAATACAGGTTTGAAATAAACCAGAGCTCCCAAGCGCGGCCTTACCATTTCATGCGTCTCAGTTTCTCGAAGGTGCTCATAGGTGTCCGATGATCCTGGCTTCCTGTATGAGCAGCGGGCGCTATATCAGACCATCCGTAGGGCCCACGAGGCCCTCTCCATTGTCCTTAGAGTTGTTGCGCTCGCCGTGGCGCCGAGCATTGTTAACATCGTCAACGAACATGAGGACTCAGGAGATGACTTTATTTTGACTGGATGACACTAGGGACCCACTAGGGCCATAGCCGTACGTAAGCAAGTGCCTCCTTATTATGTACAACTATTTTTTTTTGCTTTCTCCTGGTTTCCTGACATCACGGTCCCACACCATTGTCAACCTATGTAGTCAATATAAACGAGAGCATTGCACAAGGTGGGGCCGACAGCTGGGACCAAGCAGCTCGAGCAGTATTTGTGTTTTTGAGGCATGAGCACTGTAGAGTTTTTCTTGGCGATGATTTCGTTGTTGTTTAGAGGAGAGCAGGGTATTAACTGGGCGGGCTGTGGCTCGTCTAGCCCAGGCCAGATATCCAGCCCAGATACTAATTTTTTCAAGATGAAAATGGCTAGCCCAGCTATACGTCTTCTTGAGGAATACCCAGGCAAGGTCAACTTGTTATTCTCCACCCGCTGGGCTGCAAATCTTTCCTAGGAGGGATGCATTAGGCTTAACAGGAAAATGGGCATTAAAAAATAATAAATGGGATGTAATTATAAAAACTGGGCAGTAACTATAAAAAAATGCACCAAACACGAAATTAGTTTATAAAATATTATTTATGGATTTTGAAAATCTTAAATTTTCATTGTTGCGCGCGCAATGTTTTGTTGGATTTTTACGTAATACAAATTTATATTTAATCTGACTAGAAATTTCGGGATAAAAATATTTTGGATCCCATCAAAATGTGGGAAATTTTTATTGAATTATATCTTCAACGGTTGGTTGAAATTATTAATCGTTGTCCTAGCTAGAAAATGGGTTGTACTTTTAACAAACTATAAATGGGTTGTTGTAAATTCCATTAGAATTCAAAAATGGGTTGTACATTCTTACAAAACGCAAATGGGCTATAAGTTCTCTGCCACACACTTGTGGGCCTACTAAGTGACGCGTCCCCTAAAAAAATAAGTTGACGCATATGCAAGGCTTTGTCAACTTATTGTAGTCAACACACGGTTCTAGCAGCAGTGGCCGTTGGATGTCTATCCAACGGATGTCGTGCTTCTTCTTCAATCTCGGATATTCTTAGCTTCGGCCGCCCAAAAAATGATTCCTCCCCCTGACATCTGGAGCGCACCGTTTCAGAGGCTGACCTGTGGGCCTACTAAGTTGGAGCGTACCAAGGGCTTTGTCAACTTAGTCAATATAAATGATTCTAGCTTCAGTGACCGTATGATGTCCATCCAACAGCCGTAGTGCTTCTTCAACCTCTGGTCTTCTTGGTCCAGCCGCCCAAAGCAGCGCCGGTCATGCCGCCTGCTCCTGCCTCCCGTGGCCGGATGTGCTACCACGGAGGCCTCACCGCCCCCATACTACTCCCACCACTGGCCAAGCCATCCCTCCACTCACCCACACCCCCTGTTATTCTGCAGCGACGGCAGCCTCACACCGCAGCCGAACCAGTGAACGCTCATACTCCTCTCCGCGTGGGCATCCACTGCCTCTTCTTGCCCGGCTCCGCGTCGTCCCCTTCCTAGGCCTTGCCGTCGTCCACCGCTGTGGTGCTCTCGGCGCGGCGTGGTCAATGTGGTCAACGACCGACTTCCATCGGAAGAGTACTGTACGTGGAGAGGCTGACAGCTAGGTCCACAGCAGCCGCAAGGAAGTGCCTCCTTATTACACGGAAAATAATTATTCCTCCACCTGACAGCGGGGACCCACCGGACGGGCCACCAGTATTTTGCGAAAAAAATTGTTTCCCCTTGACTGCTGGGACCCACCGGACGGGCCACCGTATTTCGCGAAAAAAAACGTTCCCCCCGTTGTCAGCTCGGACCCACCGGAAGTGCCTCCTTATTACGTACAAAAAAATGAATACTCCCCCGGCTAGCTGGGACCCACCTTGGTGCGAGGCTGACTTGTGGGCCCACTAAGTTGACGGGGATGAAGGGCTTTGTCAACTTAGTCAATATGAACGATTCTAGCTCCAGTGACTGTACGATGTCCATCCAACGACCGTAGTGCTTCTTCAACCTCTAGTCTTCTTGCTCCAGCCGCCCAAAGTAGCGCCGGTCGTGCCGCATGCTCCTGCCTCCCATGGCCGGCTGTGCTGCCGCAGAGGCCTCACCGCCCCTACTATTCCCACCGCTGGCCAGGCCCTGCGGCGACGGAAGCCTCACATAGCAGCCGAACCAGTGAACCCTCGTACTCCTCTCCGCGCGGGCTTCCACTATCGCATCTTCCCCGGCTCCGTGTCATCCCCTTCCTAGGCCTCGCCGTCGTCCACCGCCGTGGTGCTCTCCGCGCGGCGTGGTCAACGTGGCCAAGGAACGACTTTCAGCGGAAGAGTACTATACGTGGAGAGGCTGACAGCTGGGTCCACGGCCACAGCCCAGTTTTTTTGTGATTTGCCAAGTAAGTCGCTTTGTCGGGCCTGTTGGGCTACAAATCTTTCAAGACGAGGAGAGCTTTCATTCGGCTGGCCGAGAAAATGGCCCATCAGTAATGAGAAATGGGCTGTACATTTTTAAAACACATCAAATCGGCAATTAGTTTCAAATATATTTTTTTATTTCAAGATTTTAAATTACATTAATTTTTATGCCTGGAGAATTTGTTGGATTTTATATTGATATACATTTATTTTTTAAATCAGTTTGAATGTGAGTCGAAATTTCGGGATTAAAAACAGTTCGGACCGCACCGAAATATGCAAAATTTTGTATAATTTTTTAACCGTGGCCACAATATGGGCTGTAATGCTAACAAAAAGAATATGGGCTCCAAAAAACCTTAAGAATTAGCAAATGGGCTGTAAATTATTAGAAATAATGGCAGATGGGTTGTATGATGTTTTCCACAGATTTGAGGCTTTCCTAAAAAAAAGGTTGATGCACAAGCACTGACTGTTGGATGTCCATCTAACGGCCGTCGTCCTTCTTCAATCTCTGCTCTTCCTGCTCCAGCCGCTCAAACAAGCGCCGGCAGGACTGCCTACTCCCTCCTCCCAGCGGCCGGCTGTGCTGCCGCGCAGGCCTCACCGCCCCACCGTCTCCCATCGCTGGCCTAGCCATCCCTCTACTCACCCACACCTGCTGTTATTCTCCAGCGACGGCAGACGAACCAGTAAACCCTCGTATAGTCGTACTCCCCTCCGCACGGGAAACAACTGCCGAGTCTTCCCTGCCTCCGTGTCGTCCCCTTCCTAGGCCTCGCCGTCGTCCACCGCCGTGGTGCTCTCGGCGCGGCGTGGTCAATGTGGTCAATGACCGACTTACATCGGAAGAGTACTATGCGTGGAGACGCTGACAGCTGGGTCCACGGCCGCAGCAAGTAAGTGCCTCCTTATTACGCGCAAAATAATTATTCCTCCACCTGACAGCGGGGACCCACCGGACGGGCCACCATATTTCATGAAAAAAACGTTTCCCTCCTGACTGCTGGGACCCACCAGCTACACCTTCGCACGCAAGGAAGTGCATCCGGGCAAAAAAACAAAATGATTCACCCCCCTGACTGCTGGGACCCACCAGCTACATCTTCGCACGCAAGGAAGTGCCTGACAGTCGGGACCCACCTGGTCGAAGCGTACGTAGCGTTGTCATTCTGGTCGCGAACGTGTACGTACATATATACTGGTGGATGTAGAGGTGTGCACGTGTCATAGTAGAGGCGCGCACGTAGCATGTACACGTACGTACAGCGGCCAGGGTGCAAGAAAGAAAATACGGCCACGTATGTGTACTTACGGGCGGGGTCTCGAACGCCTACTCGCTCATATGTACGGCCAGGGCTCGTGTACATGGCTGGGTCGGAACGGAGAAACAGCGTCGTCGTCGTGTTCATGGGGAGGCAACGGAATGCGTCGTGTTCATGGGGAGGCAACATAATGCGTCATGTTCATCGGGAGGCAACGGAACGCATGGGAGCCAACCTGCTGGGTCGGAATGGAATGCGTGGTCGTGTTCATCGGGAGGGCTTGGACAAAACATGCGATGGAAACGAGGCCTGGCGTACCACAGAACGGAGGAAACGACCTTGTGTTCGACCGGCCATGTTCGAAACGAGATCCTGTTGATCGGGAGGGGTGTGGCGTATCGCAAAACGGAGGAAACGGACCTCCTACGGTCGAAACGGGGGTCCTGTTGATCGGGAGGGGTGTGGCGTACCGTAAAACGGACGAAACGGGGGTCCTGTTGATCGGGAGGGGTGTGGCGTACCGCATAACGTACGAAACGGACCTCCTACGGTCGAAACAGGGGTCCTGTTCATCGGGAGGGGTGTGGCGTACCGCAAAACGGGACTCCACGAGATACTGTTCATCTCCACCGTCGACCTCCTCCAGCCTCCACGGGCTACAGTCGACCTCCTCCAGCCTCCACGGGCTCCTATTCATCCAGCCTCCACCGCGCGCTACTCCACCGGCTACTGTTTAACCACCCCTCCACCATCTACTGTTCATCCAGCCCTCCACACCACGGGGTCCTGTTCAACCACCCCTCCACGGGCACCCCTCCACCGTCTACTGATCATCCAGCCCTCCACACCAGGGGTCCTGTTCATCCAGAGGCAATGCCACCGCTCACTGTTCATCCACCCCCCCCCCCCACAACGCTCACTGTTCATCCAATCGATCGGCTTCAGTTAGCAGCAGTAGCGAAGGAATTGCTCGATCAGGTTCAGTTAACAGCCACTGATCGATCGCACGGGTTCAGTAACGCGTAGCCTGCAGTTCAATCGCTCGGGTTCAGTTAGAGCCCAACGCCTCGCTCGGGTTCAGTTAGAGCCAACGCCTCGCACACACGCGCGTACGTGTACGAGAGAAACGTGCATCGCTCGGCCCCCGACCTCCCAGCGTAACCGGGAACTCCCCGAAATTTTCCTCCCCCTCGCTTCTACCACGTTTTTTTCCATCATGGACGGCCCAAAGAATGTCATGCAGCTGCGTCTCTGGCCCGCCCAGGACGAAAAGCCCATTTTCTGTCATAATTTTTTGTCATAGAAGTAGGAGCCCACCACATCTATGATGATACCGAGTTTTGTCACAATTATCGTCATAGAAGTGTCATATATATGTATGACAGAAAAAAATTCGTTCGGCCCAAAAAAATCACGGATGTGTATTTTTTTGTAGTGGCCATACGCGAAGATGATATTGAATTACCCCTTGCTTACCTAGACTTCAATGTTATGGTTCACCACCAGTTTGTCGAGAGGAATGAATCGCCTCTCCAGTATCGACTAATCTTTGACAGACGACGTGTTATCCATATTACTCTCCCTGCTCCTGCCTTCTTTGATCATCAGGCAAAAGGAAGATATGTTATTACCAGAGAGGAGGCAGATGAGTACGAGAGGAGGGCGGAGGCCGCTCGTCGCCACGCTGCAGCTCAGGAGGCGATAGCCCCTGCATCTCAGTACGACCCCAGCTACTATTATGGATAATCGTCAGGCCAGTCGTGGCCATAGACCAACTTAGGCCAAAAGCCTAAGCTTGGGGCAGTACGTATTTCCCACCGACATTACATTTATGTTCACACACTCATTGCTAGATGTCGGTGCTCATACTTTTTCATTGTATCATACATGCTACTTTATTTCCTTTTTATGCTTTCTTCTTGTGTGTTTGATAAACCTTAAGAAAAACCAAAAAAAATTAGTTGTAGCTTTTAATTAGTTTACTTTCCATGCTTGTAGTAGTAATTAAAAAGAAAACCTACAAAAGATTTCTTGTTCTTCTTTTACTTGTTGGGAGCTCTCCCATGTAAATAGTTTTATTTCTTTTCTTTGGGAGTCGATAGGAGAAGACCATAATTAAATTGTTGAAGTGGCTCTTGTATGCATTATTGTTGATCTGACAAAAGAGCCCATATTGCCTTGTCTTCTCCTCTTTATTGAATGCTTGTAGATTCCAGCTTAGCCAATGCACGTGCACTATTATTATTATTCACATCGTTCGGTCGTGCAAGTGAAAGGCAATTATGAC